>NC_138371.1:21753730-21811761 GCF_054177405.1 Leptonychotes weddellii
ATGTCTGCAATAGCCAAACTGTGGAAAGAGCCGAGATGTCCCAACAGATAAATGGATAAAGAAGATGTGGTCCATATATACAATGGAATATTACTCAACCATCAGAAAGGATGAATACCCAACTTTTACATCAACATGGATGGGACTGGAGGAGATTATGCTAAGTGAAATAAGTCAAGCAGAGCAAGTCAGTTATCATATGGTTTCACTTATTTGTGGAACATGAGGAATAGCATGGAGGACATTAGGAGAAGGAAGGGGAAAATGAAGAAGGGGAAATTGGAGGGGGAGATGAACCATGAGAGACTATGGACTCCAAGAAACAAACTGAGTGTTTTAGAGGGGAGGGAGGTGGGGGATGGGTTAGCCCGGTGGTGGATATTAAAGAGGGCATGTATTGCATGGAGCACTGGGTGTTATACGAAAACAATGAATTGTGGATCACTACCTCAAAACTAATTATGTATTGTATGGTGACTAACATAACATAATAAAATTAAATTAAATTTTAAAAAATGAAGAGCAGAAGTTTTCAATTTTAATAAAGTACAACATCAATAAAAAAAAAAAAGGAAGAGACTGTCTTTTTTCCATTGAATATTCTTTCCTGCTTTGTCAAAGATTAGTTGACCATAGAGTTGAGGGTCCATTTCTGGCCAGTTCTCTATTCTGTTCCATTGATATATGTGTCTGTTTTTGTGCCAGTACCATACTGTCTTGATGATTACAGCTTTGCAATAGAGCTTAAAGTCCAGAATTGCAATGTCACCAGTTTTGGTTTTCTTTTTCAACATTTCTGTGGCTAATTGGGGTCTTTTCTGGTTCCATACAAATTTTAGGATTATCTGTTCCAGCTCTATGAAAAAGGTTGATGGTGTTTTGATAGGGATTGCATTGAATATATAGATTGCTCTAGGTAGCATAGACATTTTAACAACATTTGTTCTTCCAATCCATGAGCATGAAACATTTTTCCATTTCTTTGTGTCTTCCTCAATTTCTTTCATGAGTGTTCTATAGTTTGCTGGGTACGGGTCCTTTGCCTATTCAGTTAGGTTTATTCCTAGGTATATTATTTATGATTTTTGGTGCAATTGTAAATGGGATCAACTCCTTAATTTCTGTTTCTTGTCTCATTGTTAGTGTATAGAAATGTGACTAATTTCTATGCATTGATTTTATATCCTGACACATTGCTGAATTCCTGTATGAGTTCTAGCAATTTTGGGGTGGGGTCTCTTGGGTTCTCCACATAGGGTATCGTAGCATCTATGAAGAGCAAAGACTTCTTCTTTGCTGATCTGGGTGTCTTTTATGTCTTTTTTCTTGTCTGATTGCTGAGGCTAGGATTTCTAGTACTATATTGAACAACAGTGGTGATAATGGCCATCCCTGCCATGTTCCATTTTGAGTCTATTTTTGTGTATGGTGTAAGGAAATGGTCTAGTTTCATTCTTCTGCATGTGGCTGCCCAATTTTTCCAACACCATTTGTTGAAGAGACTTTTTTCTTTGGATATTCTTTCCTGCTTTGTCAAAGATTAGTTGACCATAGAGTTGAGAGTCCATTTCTGAGTTCTCTGTTCTGTTCCACTGATCTATGTGTCTGTTTTGATTACAGCTTTGTAATAGAGCTTGAAGTCCAGAATTTTGATGCCACCAGCTTTGGTTTTCTTTTTCAACATTCCTCTGGCTATTCAGGGTCTTTTCTGGTTCCATACAAACTCTCAGTTTTTTCCCCATTGAGAATTTCATTGTGTTTAATTTTATTTTTGTACATATATAAGTTTTTCCTTTGTAACAATTTTGGGATCTAGTTTTATAACAAACAGAACAAAATACACATAGGATCCAGTGTATTGCTCTGTTCTGTTCAGCTGTCTGATTGTATTCTCTCCTTTTGCTTTCTTTTTTTTTTTTTTTTAATGTTTGTTTGTTTGTTTTGGGTCTCTTCTGATTTGTTTAGTGTATATTTATCTGGGGTCATTGTTGCCATTTGAGTATTTTGTTCTCTCATTCATCTATTCTTCTCTGGATAGAATGACAAGACAGAAAAACTTCCTCAAGAAAGAGAACTAGAGGGCGCCTGGGTGGCTCAGTTGGTTAAGCGACTGCCTTCGGCTCAGGTCATGATCCTGGAGTCCCGGGATCGAGTCCCGCATCGGGCTCCCTGCTCGGCGGGGAGCCTGCTTCTCCCTCTGACCCTCCCCCCTCTCATGTGCTCTCTCTCTCTCAAATAAATAAATAAAATCTTTAAAAAAAAAAAAAAAAGAGAACTAGAGGCAGTACTGACTTCCAGGGACCTAATCAGTATGGATATAAGTAAGATGTCGAAACTAGAGTTCAGAATAATGATTATAAAGATACTAGAGGGGCTTGAAAAAAGCATAGGAGACACTAGAGAATCCTTTTCTGGAAAAATAAAAGAACTAAAATCTAATCAAGTCAAAATTTAAAAGGCTATTAATGAGATGCAATAAAAAAATGGAGGCTCTAACTGCTAGGATAAAGGAAGCAGAAGAGAGAATTAGTGATATAGAAGACAACATGATGGAGAATAAAGAAGATAAGGAAAAAGATAAACAACTACCAGATCACGAGGGGAGAACTCGAGAGATAAGTGATACCATAAAGTGAAATAATATTTGCATAATTGGGATCCCAGAAGAATAGGAAAAAGAGAGGGGGGCAGAAGGTATATTGAAGCAAATTGTAGCTGAGAACTTCCCTAATCTGGGGAAGGAAACAGGAATTCAAGTCCCGGAGGCACAGAGAACCCCCTTCAAAATCAATAAGAATTGGCCAAAACCCTGACATATAATAGTGAAACTTGCAAATCTCAGAGACAAAGAGAAAATCCTGAAAGCAGCTCAGGACAAGAGGTCTGTAACCTACAAGGGTAGAAACATGAGACTGGCAGCAGACCTATCCACAGAAACCTGGCAAGCCAGAAAGGACTGGCATGATATATTTAGGGTGCTAAATGAGAAAAATATGCAACCAAGAATACTTTATCCAGCAAGGCTGTCATTCAAAATGGAGAGATAAAAAGCTTCCCGGACAAACAGAAACTAAAAGAATTTGAGATCACTAAACTAGCCCTGCAAGAAATATTAAAGGGGATCCTTCAAGTGAAGAGAGAGCCCAAAAATAACATAGACCAGAAAGGAACAGAGACAATATACAGAAACAGTGACTTTACAGGTAGAACAATGGCATTAAATTTGTATCTTTCAATAGTTACTTTGAATGTAAATGGGCTAAATGCCCCAATCAAAAGACGCAGGGTATCAGATTGGATAAAAAAACAAGACCCATTGATAAGCTGTCTGCAAAAGACTCATTTTATACCCAAAAACACCTCCAGATTGAAAGTGAGGGGGTGGAAAACCATTTATTATGCTAATGGACATCAAAAGAAAGCTGGGGTAGCAATCCTTATATCAGACAAGTTAGATTTTAAACCACAGACTATAATAAGAAATGAGGAAGGACACTATATCGTACTTAAAGGGTCTATCTGACAAGAAGATCTAACAATTGTAAATATTTATGCTCCTAATATGGGGGCAGCCAATTATATAAACCAATTAATAACAAAATCAAAGAAACACATCAACAACAATACAATAATAGTAGGGGATTTTAATACCCCACTCACTGCAATGGACAGATCATCTAAACAGAAAATCAACAAGAAAACAAGAGCTTTAAATGACACATTGGACTAGATGGACTTTACAGATATATTTAGAGCATTCCATCCTAAAGCAACAGAATACACATTCTTCTCTAGTGCACATGGTATATTCTCCAGTATAGATCACATATTGGGTCACAAATTAGGTCTCAACTGGTACCAAAAGATTGGGATCATTCTCTGCATATTTTCAGACCACAATGCTTTGAAACTTGAACTCAATCACAAGAGGAAAGTTGGAAAGAACTCGAATGCATGAGGTTAAAGAGCATGCTACTAAAGAATGAATGGGTCAACCAGGAAATTAAAGAAGAATTTAAAAATTTGTGGAAACAAATGAAAATGAAAACACAACTGTTCACATCCTTTGGGATGCAGCAAGGGTGGCCCTAAGAGGGAAGTACATAGCAATACAAGCCTTTCTCAAGAAACAAGTCAAGTCTCAAATACACACCATGACCTTATAAAAGGAGCTAGAGTAAGAACAGCAAATAAAACCTAAACCCAGCAGGAGAAGAGAATTAATAAAGATTAGAGCAGAAATCAATGAAACAGAAATCAAAAGAACAGTTGAACAGATCAACAAACTAGGAGCTGGTTCTTTGAAAGAATTAATAAGATCAATAAACCCCTACCCAGACTTATCAAGAAGAAAAGAGAAAGGACCCAAATTAATAAAATCATGAATGAAACAGGAGAGATCACAACCAACCCTGAAGAAATGCAAGCAATTATAAGAACATATTATGAGCAATTATATGCCAACAAATTAGACAATCTGGAAGAAATGATGCATTCCTAGAAACATGTAAACTACCAAAAATGAAACATGAAGAAATAGAAAACCTGAACAGACTATAACCAGCAAGGAAATTGAAACAGTAATCAAAAATCTCTCAACAAACAAGAGTCCAGGGCCGGATGGCTTCCCAGGGGAATTCTACCAAACATTTAAAGAAGAATTAATACCTTTTCTTCTGAAGCTGTTTCAAAAAATCGAATGGAAGGAAAACTTCCAAATTCTTTCTATGAAGTCAGCATTACTTTGATCCCCAAACCAAAGACCCCACCAAAAAGGAGAATTACAGACCAATATCCCTGATGAACATGGATGCAAAAATTCTCACCAAGATACTAGCCAATAGGATCCAAGAGTATATTAAAGGGATTATTCACCACAACCAAGTGGGGTTTATTCCTGGGCTGCAACGGTGGTTCAACATCTGCAAATCAATCAATGTGATATACTATATAAATGAAAGAAAGGACAAGAACCATATGCTCCTGTCAATAGATGCAGAAAAACATTTGACAAAGTACAGCATCCTTCCTTGATTAAAACTCTTCACAGTGTAGGGATAGAGGGAACATACTTCAATATCATAAAAGCCATATACAAAAAGCCCAAAATATACTTAAAAGGCAAAATCATACTCCTTATTCCCCATAGCATGTGTTCTAAGGCTAAACTTCCTTTCCCAATAGATGGAATTTTTTTTTACCTCTTTTAACTGTCTTTTCCTAGTGACTTGAATTTTATGCATGAAAGCAGTGATACATTTCTATATTTTGAATAAATTGATCATAGACAAACACCCAGGAGTTTTAAGAGCATGAACAGGAAATTGGATTTTTAGAGAGTCTGTGTTTCCTATTAAAAAAATTTTAAACAAAATAACTTAAAAACATGAGAAAACAGAACCAATTAGTTGGCTATATTTGTCTTTACAGACACACACAAGTATATCCACTGGCAGAACATAAAACAATTTCAGCATTATCTTATATTTAATTTTAAAAATAAACCTTGGCCTTGCCCTTTTAGGAAATTTTTATAATTTTCTGCTTTGACTCAGAATCTATATGACCTTTGTACCACCCATGTGCTGAGGAATGCCATAACATTGTTAACATTGATCTTTTTTTCTGCAAATGTTCCATCAAATTCCCTCTAAGGCTTTATCTTCTTTGTGGGCAGAGTTAATACAAGCTACTCTACCTGAAAACCCATACTTAGCTTGCTATCTATAGCAATTAATAAATGATTTTGTTTATCAGCCATTAATCCCTATGTCATTAATCAAAAAAAGCTAGATATTCTGTTTGTTCTTCAATATGGCAGAACAGATGATGAGAGCACATGAAAAGAAAAAAAAAGGAACAAATTTTATTTTATGCGATGAGAGAAACAGTGTAGATTAAAAACCATGTCAACATGATTCCTGGCCCTTGACTTTAAAAATTGTTTCAACACAGTTTATGAAATAACACACGTAGAAGGAAATACAACAAATATCTTTAACATTTCTCCTGTCAGGTCCTGCGTAAGAGTTAAGAACCTTGGGTATTTTATCTTATTTCATTTTCAGCCAACACACATCAACCAGCAGAGAAATTTATAGCTAAGTTATCAGGTAAGTAAATATGTGTTTTATAACCTCTGATCTTCTCTCTTTGTGTTTCCTGCTTTTCTTGCGTGTCTCCACACCAGGAAACCCAGCATTTTGTCCACCTGTTCCTTATCATAGGCTTAGAGGCCCATTTGGCATACATAGTTTAACCACTTTTCCCCCTGAAGTCCTGGATGCATCTCTTTAACATATATTTAAAGCTATGATGCATAGCTTTAAAGTAACCTGAAAACAACACCATGCAATCCCAGAAGGAAGTTAAGATCAGTGGGGAGCAAAATGAGAAATTTGCCTGCCAAACATCATAAGCCTCTGTCTTTTCTAAATGGCTTATTTACTTTCAAATGTGTATTGCTCAATATATCAGACACATTTCTCAACTAGAGAATATGCTCTTTGAAGGCAGGAATAGTGAATGTTTTTCCTTTGCCTACACCATAATGTATTGCATAAAGTAGAGTCTCAATATTGTATATTCACTAATTGATGCATAATACAAATAAATTGAAATTAATTTCAAAGTCATAAAGATAATTTTGGAATGTGGTATAATTACTTCTTAATTGATGAGGATATTGTGTTGAATATGTTTATTAAATAGCTATTTATTAAGCAGCTTCTTTACTGTGGGTCTGTGCTAGGTGCTAGAGATACACTGAGGTATTAGAAATATACCAGTGTACAAGGTGGACATGGATCCTGGGTGTGAAATATATTCACAGTAAAAAATTGATTTAAAATAAGGCAACACTGAAGAGTAACCTACTGTAGTAATCAACCAGACACATTATTTTAATGCTTAGAGTTTACTAGTATCATATTATTTTTAAATAATCTCTGTACCAAACTGGGGCTTGAACTCATGACCTCAAGATCAAGAGTTGCATGCTTACCAACTGAGCCATCCAGGTATCCCTGAAACTAATATTACACTATATTTTAACTAACTGGAATTTAAATAAAAACTTAAAAAAAATGTTTACTAGTACTTTGACTTTCTCTTTTTTTAATCTTAATATTTCTAAATTAACATGCACATAATATTTAAAATTACCTTTTCTGAAACTGTTAATATGACTTTAGAGATTTACAATATTTTTTTTTAAGCAGGCTGCACACCCAATGGGGGCTTGAACTCAGGACCCTGAAATCAACAATGACATGCTCTACCAACTGAGCCTGACAGGTGCCTCTACTGTGGAGATTTAAGATCACATTTGTAGAGCATAGTGAGACATCAGGTCTGCATGACATTTCTGATTCTGTTTTGATACTTGCAAGCTTTTATCTGAACGTTTATGGGGGGGTCTTTTTTGAAATCAATATTGGGGAGGGGCATCTTAATTTTCAGTATAAAGGGCAGTCACTCCACATAATGATCCTTTTAGGTAGAAAGTAAGATTTGTGCTTGTTTATGTAACTCTACCCCCTTTGTTTTTCTAAATATAATCTGTTGTCCACTCTCCCTCAAACACCTCTGGTCACAAAGTGTAAAGAAAATAATGTACCAGAAAGTATTTTTAAACTATGAAATGCTGTAGGTTTGCTGGCTGTTATTCACTTCAAATGAAGCCTGCCCTAAGTGGGAAATATTGTAAAACATATGCATTGTATAATCACATTTTTGTGAAATATTCATATATTATGGAGAAAGAAAGAGCAGGAAAGAGAATGTGAAGCCAAGAGAAGGCTATGATTTAACAGCTTTTATTCCTAGGTGGTCAAATTACTGTAGCAAAAACTTTTATTTTTTTCTTTATATTTTTCCTTTTTAATTTTTTGAACCAAAACAATAAAAAAAGAGAAAGAAAGGAGGCTCCAGACATTTCTGTCTTTGCAGTTCCAAGAGATTCAAGTTTTATATCTGTCCAGATCGGTGGACACCAGCTCTGTATTATTTGAGGACAGATAGGAATGTGCCCCATGCAAAAAAAAAAAAAAAAAAAAGACCACCCAAATAATATATATTTATCTATCAGTATATTAAAATGCAAATGCTTTGGGCAAGGGTCATTATGTCACAAATACCTTGTAACCGATCAAATTTTCAGATCATGCTTTTTCATAATGTAAAAATATTGATTGGAAATTGGTGTGAAATAAGGCATGTAAATGCTTTTAGTTATTATTTGTGACCTTGGGAAAGATACTAACATTTTGTGCACGAGTTCCATCCTCATATGTGTAAGATCAGTAAGATTCTTTCAAGCTCTAGAAGTTAGTAATTCTGTGATTGTCCCAGAGTTTAATGTGAGATTCTTTTTCATGCAATTAGTCACCTACTTCTAGATCCACATCTAAGGCATCCAGACCCGGTTCCTTGGGGTGGGTGGGATTTGGGAGAGAGACAGAAAAAAGAAAATGAAATTGCATTTTTAGTGTACTCCTTGCAAGGAATTTTACTTCTACTTCACAGCCACCCTGAGAAGCAGCATTATTTTCCTCTTTGAAAAAGGAAAACCGAGAATCAGGAAATTATAAATTATTAATGTTAGTATGACTAACAGATAGTGGAGTTGGGAAATGGAACCCTGGTATACTGTAGCTAAAGTCCCTGCCCTTTCTACCATCCCAGGCTCCCTCTCAAAAAGAAATCATAACATTTAGGATAGGGGGCAGGAAAGAGATTCCAAGCCAATTTTCTTTCCTTGCTGCCAATCCTTGTGTCAGTTCTAAAATGACAGCCTGCATTCCTGCAGTTTCTCAGGCTGCTTTGAGAGGTGACTGTATTGCCAGTAATTTTCAAAATACTGTTGCTTTGTCTTTCAACTCCTTTATATCTCTCGGAGAAATATCAAGACTGATGTCTAAAAAAGGTAGAACTTTAGAGGTTGAGGAAGATTAAGTACCTAGATACTTTTAGGAGAAAAGACTGTTAGAGTTCAGAATTGGGATATTTTGTGACGAGGTACATAAAAGATTTCTTCCTTGAGAATCTTTTCCTTTTTGTTTCTCTCAACCCTAGAAGTTCAGCAAACATGAATCTGACAAAGCAAAGCAGTAGTTTAACACCAGCTCAGCAATTGCATTGCTCTTCAAACTGTGGATTTAGGTTTCTGTTTTGTATGATTGCAAGCAGTAAGAACTGACCATGGCCACTATAAGGAAAAGGAAAAGGAAATTTATTGTAAGGCTCTTTGTGTGTGTGTGTGTGTGTGTGTGTGTGTGTGTGTGTGTGTGTGTGTGGTGTGTGGTGGTATTGGTGCAGCAGGCTCATGGACTCATGAGCTGGAGGGCCGAGCTTGGGAACACCCAGGAATTACAGGGGCTCTAGAGAAATCAGCCACAAGAAGTGCAACAACCGCCTCTTAACAGAAACACTCAGTCTAGTCCACAGCAGCATAGCTCCTAAAGGAATACCTGCAAACAGTTCCCATATCCCTGCACCATTCACTCAAGACTCAGAGTCCCGAAGAGTATCCAGTCGATCAAACCCTAAGTCAGCAGAGAGAGAGAACAGGTTAGTCCCTTAGGCTTTTTTGTGTGAGACTGATTATACCTTCAAAATTAGGCCCAATGAGGAATTCCAAAAAAAGAAATCAAAGGTCCAACTATGAGATACCAGACAGATAAAAGAAAATTATATGTGGTTCCCTATAGTTAGATTCACAAAACAAACTGAATATGGACTCATTCTGAAGAAATTGTGTTAGTTTTGTTTTATCTGTGTAAAAATTAACAAAACCTTTTCTTATATGGTAGGGATTTTCCTATTTCTTAATAATATAAACACTTAATTTCCTCTCATTTTTCTCTTGAATTAAATTATTTTAAATTTTGATTTTATTCTTTGTAAAAGACCCTTTGGGAAAATGTCAAAGAGAACTTCAGAGCTGATTTTTCGTCAGACTGCAGTAGGTTCAAATGACTACTGGTACTTTATTTTGAAATTGTCTGACCCAAGTGAAGCAGACTCAGATCTACATACAGGTAGATATAATTAGGTAGATGCAATTGACTTCAAAATGACTAGATTTTATTTTGCTTAAGTGGAACAGTGACATCTTGTGCCTGCAAAATTATGTCACTGGATCTGAAGGAAGATAAAAATAGACATGCCTTTAGGTTGATTGAAGATGAATGAAGGATCCTTTACTAGTTACAACTGCAGAGATTGGTCTGTGCTCGATTTTCATGGGTACCATATTAGTGACTGCAGTTCCTTCCTAGCTGTTCTCCTTAATTCTGGACTCACCACATACTAATATATTGTTCTTCTATTTACAGTTCTTTAAGGAATTCCTATATTGTATTTCTCCCTTTTTCCTACCAATCTTATTTCCTATTATTTCTCAAAACACATGCTCAGTTTTGTCAGACTTGATTTCTTCACTTTCAAACAACAACTCAGCTTATTTTTACTTCCACAACTTGATTTATATTCCTTTTGCCTGGAAGGTACTTCTCACTGTCTTTTGTCAAATCTTATTTGTCTTTAAAGTTTCATTTTCTTGGCATGTCTTCTCTTTCTTTTGTCTTTCTAAACTATTTCTTATCCGAATTTCTGTAGCATTTACAGTGTTTATAACTCCTTGATGTTTAGTTATAGTCTGTCTTGAAATAATTGCTATTGTCTCTATTTATAGGATAATTTGGTCACATCAATTAGACTATAAATTCCTTGAGTTCAGGAAATTCCTATACTTCTTCTAAATACCATTTTCAAATTGTTTGAGCATATCATTCAATAAGTAATACAATTTTTGATAGATTTGTTGAAATTTTGATTTTCTGTAATTTTTGATAGTTTATTTTGATAGATTTTGATAGATTTATTATAATATTGGTTTCTGTATTGCAATAAACGGTATTCTATGAGGTAAAAAAGAGCCATATGACCTTGATCATTCAGATAAAATATTAAGTAAATTATAATTTCTCTTTATCTGATATTTATACAGGTAGATTGATATGTATATAAAACATTAAATCATAAATTTATTGTCCATAAATGATACAACTGGAAGAAATTATTGAAGAATTATTATAATTCTTTCTAGATGAGGACATTCAGGCTTCGATTAATTGAATTATATATATATATGTCTATATTATGTATATATGTACTGAAACTATATTCAAGAAAAAGAATTAAGGCTTCTTACAAAACTGTATATAATATAAAATACATTTTTTAGCCATGAGATAATAATGAAGTATTTTATATTTATGCATATTTTACATATTGAACAATTATTGCATCTGCATCTGATAAAAAAATGAATTTATCCCCATTTTACAAATTTTTTATATACACTTGTTAAAATATTTTTTGTGTCTGGTGCTCTGTTAGGTGCTGGGGTACAAAGATGAGTATCACTTGGCTCCCTAGCTTAGAGGGTTTTTCCATTGGGTCTGGCAGATGAAACCAAAGCTGAAAAGTCTAAGTGACAAGCCAAGATCACACAATAATGGCCAGAGATCCAGCAGTAGGACTGAAATTATATCCCAAAATGCAGAATTATTTCCACATTATTTTGCCACCTTTGCATGGAATTATTTTGGAAATGAGGTATCTAATGGCAACACATACAAACTTACAAAGAAAATACAATTCTCATTCATCAGGAAGTGATTTTGCCATTTAATTTGCTGAAACAGAATAGCCACAGAAAGTAACTTAGCTTTATCGTTCTCTTTTAAAAAAGATTTAATTTATTAATTTGAGAGAGAGAGAGAGCACGAGTGGTGGAGGATGCAGGGGGAGGGGAGAGGGGGGCAGAGGCAGAGGGAGAAGCAGGCTCCCCGCTGAGGAGGGAGCCTGACTTGGGGCTCCATCTCAGGACCCCGGGATCATGACCTGAGCTGAAGGCAAACACTTACTGAGCCACCCAGGCACCCCAGCTTTATCATTCTTAATTTAAACCAACATATCAATGTTTGTTGGGAAATAGGTTATTGTTTCCCAGAAGAAATAGAATTTGTAGTACAGTGAACACTCTTCTGGTTGTTAAGTAGAGAGATTTGTATTTTCTTTGGTACCTCTTTTATTCTTCCACACCACTGCCCCCATTCCCACATTACCATTCCTTCCCAAGATTATCCATCTTGAAACAACAAAAAACAAGCAGTTGTCTTGGTATCTGCTCCTGTTGTTTTTCTTATTTCCTTTCATTTTCCTTGTTTATATTATAGTTTTTATTGTACCACTCAATACTACTCAGTATTTCATGCTCTGTGTATCTGGACACCTACAACATCAAGAAGCAGAGAAAAATTTACAAAAGTAGAGATTCGAAATTCACGTTATGCAATTCTAATCCAATAGCAATGAGTGGTTTGGAAGAAAAATCTTTCCATTTTAATTATAGCAAGTAATTTTGATTGTATAACTCCTTCATTTTTTTCTCATTAAAGTTACTGGACTTTTAAACTGTGAAATCACCTCTTTTAAGTAAGTAGCAGCTTTTAAACATCTATAGTAGAAGCAATTTAGAGATCCAAAAGTGTTGCAATTATTACCTTAAGGTAATGTAAATTTCTGAAGAAAAGTTAGTAAATATAACTAGTGAGGATATGAAAAAAATGCCTGATTCAGCATAAAGACAGAATCTGAAAAGTTCACATGGCATGTTGAGAGATAAGATGCACTCTGGATATCTATGTAGAGGTGAGTCAGGTTCATAAAGTGCGAGTCCGTTTTCTTTGAACCAGGAGTGGCTGAGTAAACAACTAAACCTATTGGTTGGTTTTTTCGTTGGTTCTTGTGTGAGCAACTCTTTTGCAACTATGTCAAAGCAAAAGTTGTGGGGTTTTGGCTCGTGTCTTAACTCCATAAGTAAAATCTCTGGGTGGAGAGGGCAACAAGTTAATTATTTCACCAACTTTTAGCTACCGTTTGCAGCGATTTTATCCTTTTGACTCAGTCAAAATGACCTACTGGAACTATAATTCCTTATGGCTAAAATTTGCTAATTGTAACACTTAACATCTGTCCTTAAAATTTTCTAGAATTGTGTTCCTTATGATAAAAATTTGAGCGTTTGATTTACACCTCTGTCTGCCCAAGTTGCCTAGCTCTCTCGGACATAGTGGACACGCAATAGATGCAGATTAAAGTAAACGAAAAAGCACGTAGGATTTTCCTATCCTGAATCGAACATTTTGAGTTGCATATCCCACAGGGACAATGGGTACATAGTAAATAGCTGTGAAGCCTTAGTCTTGGGTTCAGAGTATCTGAAAGGAGGGAGGAGTTAGATGCTTCAGATTTAAAGGGTAATAAAAGGAACTAGGTGAGCGAATACAGACTTTTTGTCTCATCCTCCCCCATATTTCTGAATAAGATCAATACCCAAATGTCTTGGCAGGGTGGGGGCTACTTAGAATATCAGAAACTTATTTTTATATAACAAACATTTATTAAGTGATAATTGTGGAAACACTCTATGTGGTACCATGCAGTCAACAAAATAAAAAATAAAAAAAGCTTAGATTTTAAAGTGGCGGCTGTAATTTTCCTATAGTATATTTGTAGTATGTGTGTATATACATATATATGTGTGTGTATGCATATATACATCTATGTATATATATAACATATACATATTTAATAGAGAGGAAATATGTCTACATTTCTCTTTACCTATATCAGGGCTAAAAGCTAGCCATAAACAAACAGTTCCAAGGACATTGAAGAGAGAGTAACTCTTACCAAGGGATTGTTTCACTAAGGAGTTGATGGAAGTTCTTTCTCCTCTGAATTATATCTTTGATATGGTATCAACATTTGGCACTGTGTAATTTGAAATCTTAGTTTTTGATGGAGAAGTTTTAAAGAAGGGGTGAATAGGATTGGTAAGGGAAGTCAGTGAGGAGATGCCATACTCATTTTTAAAAAGTGATTCTTTACCTCAGTGGTTACTATTGGTTTAAATAGTTGAACACATATAGTAATGCCTACTTTTTTGCCATTATTATGTGTATATGGCAAAAAATTAATTTTCATATGAACTTGTATTATGTTTGGAAGAAAGAGCATGTTATGAACTTTGCATGGTTTCCACGTTCTAACCACCACCTCTGTCCCTTGTTTCCATTACCACTTTTATCACCCTGGTTCACATTCTCATTGGCGTATTGGAATAGCCCCCTAATTGATTTCTCTCCTTTCAGTTCAGCCTTCCAATCCAGTGTACATATTGCTGCTAAACTCAGCTTTCTTAAGCACTGTTTTAGTCATTTCATTTCATGCGCCTGTGAACAACCCCTCACATGTCCCCATTTCCTACTCCACTGAGGATAAAAGCCTCAGTGTGGCAAAGTCTTCCACATCCTGATCCCAAAGCAGCCTGTGCTGTTTCTAATAGTATTTCCAAAAATGGCACCTCTGCTGTGCCCTACATTGGCACGCTGATGGTCAAGTTCAGCCTGTAAATTTATCTACGTGTTTATTTTTTTTAAATTTACAACATTGTAGAAGGATATTAGACATAAAAATCCAGATTTCCAGGCCTTATGTAAAATTAGATGACCAGACTTGAGTCTGCAGCTCATGTCATCCGAGGCTATGCTGCTGGTGAACCCTGGCCTCTTTGCCTTGAGCCTTGCTCTTTGCTCCTTCAGTGGCAACTTAGTAGCTCCTCTATTATATTCATCATGATCTATTTTTAGTTAGTCACTTGCTTATCTTACCTGGATTGTAATCTTGCTTGGGAGTGGGAGATATATCTTCCAGTGTTTCCTTCATAGCACCATGAACACCAAATTTTGCTCATAGAAAGTGCTTTAAAAATATTTATCAAATACTAGTCTTTGGGCTCCTGGCAAACTTGGTTTGCAATAATGATTGTTGAATATTTAATTTCTTTCTGTGTCCCATGCTTAGCAAAACTCCAGGACATCTGAACTAATACCAGTACCTCTCATTCCCTTTGCAGTTCGGTGTTGCAGATTGTGAACTTCAGAATAAAATTTAGGTTATTCTAGTCTCTGTCCTACTTCCTTTGAGCCCCTAAACATAGTTCAGTGAGTGCCACCTAGATGATGGGTTATTGACTTGACGGTATTGCCATGGTCAAATGTGGTAATTGAATGAACATATTCGGGGGATAAATAGAGTAAGTTTAAGAAGAACTTGTATTTATAAGAAGGACCTTCACGAGACAAATATAATTTGAAACTCATGGGGTTTGCCAGCCACTACAATACTTAGTGTATTGTTTGGCAAATAGGCAGTACCACAATAACCATTTGAACGATATAAAAGGTCATGATAAAAGTTAGTAGCTGCGTGTTAGAAATAGATTTGGCATCTTGGGAAGAATACCAAAGCCTTTTTTATTTCAATGCATTTACTGTCTGCAGCATTTAATGCCTTAAACTTAATCTCAGGATCTTCCATTGGCATACTTGAGCTTCTGAGTAAGGACTCCATGCACAGCTAACATGCTGGTGCTTTGAGAGGGAGCAGCTCTCTCTCAGGGGTTTCTAGGATCCCTCTCTCTGACAGATGTTCCCCAAATCCCTCTCCCCCTTCATTGCTGTCTTGTCATGTGACAGCAAACCTGGAAGTAACATGTATGGGATGGCAGTTATAAGATGTAACAATGTCCCTGCTTGGAAGGGGGCTGTTTTAGAGCATGGCCAGCACCTTAGCAACTTTACTTGAGTAAGAAATAAATCTTTATATATAAAACACTATGATTTCAGAATGCACTGTTAACTTTGGCACAGCATAGACTATACAAATGAATAAACCACTTAAAAAAAAAGATTTTATTTACTTATTTGACAGAAAGAGAGAGAGAGAGAGAACACAAGCAGGGGGAGCAGCAGACAGAGGGAGAGGGAGAAGCAGGGTCCCTGCTGAGCAGGGAGTCTGATGCGGGACTCAATCCCAGGACCCTGGGATCATGACCTGAACCGAAGGCAGACACTTAACTGACTGGGCCACCCAGGCGCCCCCAAATGAATAAATTACTTTTTATTCGAAAGTAAGAAATGTACATGTTTCAATAAAAACTGTGACTGAAAAAAATGTGTATCTCAGTATTTCATATAATGGCCATGACAGAGGCATGGGAGCAAGAGAGATGTCAAGGTCAAGTGGAGGACAGTTAGGAAAGGAATATCAAGATCAACACTACAAAATCACAGAGCCCAGTCATCTGTTTTCTTCCCTGTTATAAATTTTCATTCATTCACCTTCTAACCCTCACAAAATCTCTGGACCTTTAAGCATTTACTCATTTTAAAAAATTAAAATATTTTAAAGGATATAAAGAGTAGAAAAAGTGCCCAAGCATCCTACTCAGTCAAATCAGTCTTATTTATTTGTAGGAGGAATTTATATTTGAAAATATTTAAAGTATACAAATAACACTATTTTTCCCAGTTTGACACTGTCTTTTTTACTTTGCAGATAGGGTCTTTTCCTATACAGAAGTCTTAAAGGGATTTTTTTTTTTTTTCCCCCACATCTGGCCTTCCTCTACTTTATGGTTTCTGGCTTTAATGTCATGATTAGAAAATATTGTTTTCTTTCCTTCTCAAGATGGAATTCTGTGTCTTATTCTATTATTTTTAAGATTTTTACCTTTTAACCCTTCTGGAATTTATTTTTGTATATTTTGAAAGCTAGGACTTTAACTGAATCTTTTTTTCCATGTGAATATTCAGTATCCTCATATGATATAGTCAATGATTTGTACTTTCCCAGTGATTTGGAATCATCCTTTATCATACATACATGGGTCTATTCTTGACTCACTGCTGTGCTTCACTGATATATTTTTCTATTCCTGTACTAGTTATACTTTGTTTTTGTTTTTGTTTTGTAGGTAGCACAATTTATTAGTTGTTTTATTTTTTTTTCAGGGGTTTCTAAAAATAATTAATATTTTTTTATTAGTTATGTTAATCACCATACAGTACATCATTAGTTTTTGGTGTAGTGTTCCATGATTCATTGTTTGTGCATAACACCCAGTGCTCCATGCAGAACGTGCCCTCTTTAATACCCATCACCAGGCTAACCCATCCCCCACCCCCTCCCCTCTAGAACCCTCAGTTTGTTTCTCAGTCCATAGTCTCTCATGGTTCATCTCCCCCTCCGATTCCCCCCCCTTCATTTTTCCCTTCCTGCTATCTTCTTTTCTTTCTTTCTTTTTTTTTTTTTTTTAACATATAATGTATTATTTGTTTCAGAGGTACAGATCTGTGATTCAACAGTCTAGTTATACTTTGTTTTAATACATTTATATTTAATATGATATTGTATGTTAGAGCAAATCTTTTAATGCTCAACATTATAATTTATTTATATCTTCTTTACATCTTTCAACAATGCTTAAGAAGTTTCTTTATATAGCATCTTTCACACTGCTTATTTATTCCCAGGCTTCATTTATTGCTTATTCAATGCTACTGTGAATAGGGGCTTTTTCTTTATATATTTTTTAACTGGGTGTTACTGCTTTTAGGAAAAGTATACCCACAGACATCTGTGTGTGTGTGTATGCATGTCGATCGATTGTTTCTAGACACCTTAACTAAACTTCTTATTGCCTCGTAAAGCTCTTCAGTTGATTTTTGTAATTTCTGAGTTAAAAAATTTACATGTGACAAACAATAATAGTTTCACCTCATTTTTTTTTATAACATTTACCTTTCCTGATTCGTTTTCTTTTCTTACCACATTGTTTAGAATCTCCAAAATAATGCTACATGTTGTGGTAGTACCTGCTGTTTTTCTCATTCCTTTAATGGGAATGCATTTAGTGCCATTATGCTAATACTAATACTAAATGCAACTATACTAATAAACGTTAGTACAATGCTTCTTCTTATATAAAGAATGATTATTAATTACATTAAGGCAATTTCCTTCGATTCCTACTTTACTACAAGCTTTTAAAAATATGAAGAAGAGATGTTAAATGTTATAGTGTTATCTCAATAATTAAAATGAAAGAAAATGCTAGATTAAAATGGATTGCCAGAGGACATTTAACTTTTTAAAATTTCCTTTACTATGCTTTTCTTAAAGATTGTTTTACTACCCAGACAGCACTTGACTGATCCTGGTTTACCAAGTTACTGCACATAAATTCTCAGTATACTACACACTGATAGTTTGCTCTTACCGGTGTAAGCACAGCAGGTTTGTCTAAAAAGATTTTTGGGGGTGGCAGATTTTCATTTTGAGCTCTAAAGACCCGCACTTCCACCTCCTACCCTCCTTTCCATTGAAATGACCCTATTTATTTCTTCTTTGTAACCAGTTGAATAGTTGTATAACATTAACTTTTTTGTAGCTTATTTGGTGTGTGATTGAAGCATTAAGAACTTGAAAGTCTCATTGTCCAGCCCCATCCTCATTAGCAAATGAAAATACCTAGGTTGGAGAAGGTGCATGGGTACACAGTCTGTGTTCAGGTGTTTGAAGTATCAATTCTGATACTTATTGTTCTCTTAAAGTTAAAAATGAAACAAAAAATTCTAATGGCTCAACTTTAGAGAAATACTCTTTCACCTCGCTTCCTAGATTTTTAAAGGCTTCTGTTAAATGGTTGCTGTGTGTGTGTGGTGGGGGGGCATGTTTAATGGCCATCTCATTATCTCTTATTATCATAATCACTACACATTTCCAGATCTGTTTTTTCACATTTGAGGGTATGTTTCCAAACCCAAATTTATGCACATATAGCTTTAGGAATTCCTGATGAATAGCAACCCATTTAAGAATTTGGTTAATTATATCATAAATGTGGAGATTTTTATAGGTTAAATAATGTGCTGTTTTGCCCACTAATTATTTCATAGGTGTTATGCAAAGCCTGAGGCATCATAAGTACTCAATAAAAGTAGATTCTCTGGGATATCTAGGAGTAGAGAGCATATAAATTGCTCAATGACAAGAATTACAGGTTTTTAAAGATCAACAAAGGATTTTAGAGATTATCTCCATTCTTTCATGTTGCAGGTAAGGATGGATGTTTACACTGGTTGTCTCTAAACAGGAATTCTGTTTCAGTTGCCTTTTCTTGTTTAAATGCTAATATTAATAATTGAAAGGTGGCAAAGATTGTTGAGCCCATATAACGGATTGTTATGCCACCAATGGTTTACTAATGGACAATATTTCCAGGCACATGTCATATAGACTATTGGAAGATTGTTGCTTATAGATCAGAGTAAGCATTACCGAAGACTTCTTTGTACTCTGCATGCATAACTTTCTGGGACAGTGACCTAGATGAGAGTCACTTCACTATTTACCATATAACATATTTTCTGTACAAACTTCAGAAAAAATCTTGCTCCTGTCAATATGAAGATTAATGTACAGAAAGACATAATTTAGTTTCAAGTGACAAGAAAGATATCAGGATAGCTTTTTGAGTCATAAAAGATATGTACTTATAAAATTAAATTGATATTGTCTAACAAATTTTTCTAGAAATAAAATTTCAGCCGATGAAAAATAGAATAGTATTTTCCATTTATCTAAAAAAATTTGCATTTAGAATACTAAATTCATTTTCTTAGTCTCTTATTGTAGCTGCTTCTGATTTCTCAATAAGCCTGAAATATGAAACATAGGTGGGGAAAAGCGAAGGAGGTCATATTTGAGTCTTTAAATGCAAAAGTTGGAAACAAATCAATATTTTGTCATTACTATTAAATCTACATTAGAAGATATATGCATCTTCTAATTCATATATATTCCTTCACATATATATGTATGTATGTATAAATAGAACCCTATATAGACATATCAGGAAAACATTTAAGAGAAAGATGAAATTTGTTACAAAAATATTATGAAAGCACAAAAATACTAATAGAATTTATCTCAGTTAACAGATGAAAAAATTGAGAGTGAGTGGCAGCATCACCAAGGCCATTATCACCAACAGTTAATTGATTGTATGAATAAAACTGTACCTAAGGTGGTTTTGTCGTATGATGTCATCTTGCAATGCAGTAAGAGAGGACTTAAATATAAATAACACAAGAAATAATGATTTCTAAGCCAAGCAAGTGATTCTGGAGCCTTTCTTTTCTAAACTGTGTGTTACTCCATCCTAAATCATTTTTCTTTCATCTAACAGCAATATGAAAATGTCAGTTGACTTTTTTTCTCCTGAAGACCTTGTTTCCTGAATATTGGTGGCCAGCTGAGAGATAAGTTCCTGTCATCTTTCTTTCAAATTTTAGCTTATTTTACCCTGTGTTTGAAGATGTTAAATAATTTTAGAAAAACAGCTCATTTTTCAAAAGAAGAAATTACAGCCCAAAATACACATACTAAATTGGTTGGATCACAAGGCAGGAAATGCAGTGTTTTATACATCTGAATTCTTGAGTATTTAGCTGTGCTCAGTTTTTCTGAGCTGTTGTCCTACTCTTAAGAGAAGCTAAGAACCAGAAGGGTTGTTTGAGATAATTACACAGTACACTCAACTCTAATTCATATACAGCCATCAAGTTTTCATAGGTTCCTATTTGTGATGCTATAACTAAGGAGTTTTTTACAGTTTTCAAGTTAAATTCCTATCTTTTGGGGATTATAATTCAGTTATAAAATGTTTCTCCTAGACTGAAACTCAGTATATAAAATCTTGGTCAGAATAAAAGCATTATTAGAAATTTCCATAAATGTCGCTTACATCATTAAAAATTATTTTGTAAAATAGTAAAACCATATCTTTAGAACATATTCAGATGTGACTTACAGTTACGTGTTTCTTATTTCCTTGTTATTAATGTACAAATATGTTCACCTACCTTTTTTAAAAATCAGGTTTTTTTATTATACCATTCAGATTACATGTTAAACAAATTTTAATATCAAAACATTGATTTTTATTTGCAAATACTTAAGTATCAAACCCTAACATGTAACATATTCAGTTCACTGCAAAGTTGAGTGTACGGAGGTAACATTTTATATGAACAAATGTGTTTATAACATGTATGCACTCTTTATGTAAGAGTGTGTGTGTGTGTGTGTGTGTGTGTTTGTATCATTTCGTCAGACTCCTTTTTTGCCATGTCATTTATTTACATGTGAGAAAACAAAGTATATTTTAGCTCAATTTTCAAACTAATCAAGCATTTGTAGCCGAGGTGTTTTAGCAGGCATGTTCAAAAAGAAGCAATTTTTAGACCAATGTCTATATTAAATATAAGAATATTTTAAAAGAAAAAAATTATAAAGTATATGTCTAAAGTATTTCTTAGCCTCAATTACAATTGAATATGTAATTGCAGATTATATATTGTCTTTTCTATCATGAGATATTCCACTGTCCTCCAGGAACCAAATTTTTCTTAGGACTTTGCATGAAAGTAGGATTGGATCGGCTATCCCTATATTTTAAACAAGACCAATCAAATCCAAGAGAGAGTCCTGACTAACCAATGTCAAGCAAGCAATAAAACAAACAAAGAAACCCATTTGCTTCTCTATTAGTTTATTTGCTAAAATTAAATGGGCAAGGCATTTTGTTTTAAGATTGGCAAGAGCTAACATCCTCTATGAATAACAAATAGCCAGGATTCTGTATAATAATTCAGGGTATAAACATTGATAAAACAATGTGAATGCAATTAACTTTACAGCTCATCTCATGAATCCATACTGGCATCTGTTCTGCCCCTCCTCACAGAGTTTTTTGCCAACCTCTACTCCCAAATTGCCCATGTAGACTAGACCAATGATGGCAATGCAATTAGACTGATGAGAATCAAGAGAATTGCAAAAATATCTGATAACTTCTAACTTGCTTTTATCTCTACAAGACTAAATAAAACTATTACATTTCAGAATTTTTTAAGATTTTATTTATTTGACAGAAAGAGCACAAGTAGGGGGAGCAGCAAGCAGAGAGAGAAGGAGGCAGAGGGAGATGGAGAAGCAGACTCCCCTGCTGAGCAAGGAGCCCGACCCTGGGATCATGACTGGAGCCAAAGGCAGACGCTTAACCAACTGAGCTACCCACGCACCCCAACACTATTGCATTTCAAATATGTATATTTTTTTCTTTTACTTCCAGATTTTCTTCAGCTAATATTTTTTAAAGTAGGTTAAACTGGCAATTACTTCATTTAAAAATGGCATCTAATTTAAAAAACATATTTTCTTGCTGTGTAATTAAATTTGTTGCATTTCATTCTTTTTTTTTTTAATATTTTATTTATTTATTTGACAGAGAGAGACACAGAGAGCAGGATCACAAGCAGGGGGAGTGGGAGAGGGAGAAACAGGCTTCCGGCAGAGCAGGGAGCCTGATGTGGGGCTCGATCCCAGGACCCTGGGATCATGACCTGAGCCGAAGGCAGACGCTTAACGACTGAGCCACCCAGGCGCCCCTTGTTGCATTTCATTCTTAGGTGACAGAATACTTATTTATAAAACCAGTCACCAAAAAAGAGGCAAGATGAATATGGCCAATTATTTTACTTTCATACTTCAAAGCATTGAGGACAGTGTACTCAGTGAATAATCTAATCTTCAAAACAGATCTATTTGAAGAAGCAATAAAGTACAAGCAATAAAAGACCTCTCTCTTTAGAGTTCTATATTATTTTCCTTATAAATTATATCATGTTATATCATATTATATAATATTATATCAATTAAGCCCCAGAGAGAGGCAGACTATTAGGAACATACCACCTCTTACATTACGTCCTCATTTGTTAAAGAGGCAATAAAGATGACAAAATTGAGTTAATCACTAATCAGGTAAATGCTATCTATATCTTTACAAACTACAAAAAGAGAGTTGGAAAGAGACTTTTATTGTGCACTTATTGCGATGCACACTATCGTAAATGCTTTATGAATATTAGTTCATTTAATCTTCATAATAGTCCTCTTAGGTAGCAGCCTTTATTATCCTCAGCTGGAGGTCAGCCAGCTGGTAGGTGTTAGAGCTAGAATTTGAACCCAGACAGTGGGGCACCAAATTCTGTACTTTTAATCCCTGTGCTTTGCTGCCGCTATGGAATGTTAGCCTAAAAAGGAGTTTGGTGACTTCTGGAATTCCTGGATGCCACTTCCTTTTTTTTTTTTTTTTAAGATTTTTTTTTTTTATGAGAGAGAGAGAGAGAGTGAGCATGTGAGCGGTTGGGGGGGGAGGGAGAGAGAATCTGGAGCAGACTCCCCACTGAGCACAGAGCCCCAAGTGGGGCCTGATCCCAGGACCCTGGGATCATGAACCTGAGCTGAAATCAAGAGTTGGTTGTTTAACCAACTGAGCGACCCATGCGGCCCCTGAATGCCATTTCTGAATGTAGTTAAATAACCCATGTCCCATCATCCCAAGTGAACCCCATGATAAGATTTCCAAGTTTTTCCCAGTAGGTGTTTGAAAGGGATCTTATTTGGACAAATAGAATCCCCAAAGATAATCACTTTCTTTTTTTGCAGTATTTACAGGTTTCTATGAAACACAAACAGAATTTTAGAGAAATATCATGCATAACTTCTACCAGATGCAAAATAAACGTAATTCAATACTGCGTCTATTACACAATAATTACGTATTGCACAACAATTACACAGTATTGTGTAACAAATAATGTTACCTAGAATACCTCATTTTTGAAGATGATGCATCTAAATTCTCACCCTAACTAATATTGAGTGCTTTATTTAAGAAATCTTCCCCTATGGGGCACCTGGGTGGCTCAATCAGTTGACCTTTGACTCTTGGTTTTGACTCAAGTCCTGATCTCAGGGTTGTGAGATTGAGATCCACATGGGGCTCTGAGCTCAGCTCAGTCTGCTGGAAATTCTCTCTCTCCCTCTCCCTCTGCTCCCACCCCTGCTCATGTGTTTTTCTCTCTCTCTAAAAATAAATAAATCTTAAAAAAAGGAAAAGAAATCTTTCCCTATTAATTAAAATGTATTTTTGGAAAAAGGACATTAATTTTCTTTCAAAATTAAAAAGAATCGGAAGTCCTCAGAGAAAATTTTTTATATCAATTGCATTTTGAGAAGGAAAGAAATTTACAAACCATAGAATCTTTGAGCTAAAAGAAATTTTAGAAATCCAAGTCCCACTATAAACAATATCTGTTGTTTTGAGCTGCTCGATATCCACTCTCCTCTCTGCTAATGATACTCTAGTTTTCTTAGAGAATCTCCTGCTCGCCACACTCAGTCCTTGTAATTGAGTGGGACTGATTGTACTTTCAATCCCCTGCTTTGATATATGACCAAGGGCTGGTAATCATAGTCATTCTCAGCAGTTTCAGAACTACTGTCTGGGAAGCAAAGTTCTGCCTCGCTGGAGTGGCTGAAGAGTGTTAGACATCCACTTCAGACTGTTGGGATCTGTCTTGCCAACCTCAGAATGAGAACGTTTCCCTGAATAAAACCAACACATTGGGAAGCACAGCCAAGAGTTGGAAAGAGACCACCAACTCTGGATGAAGTTGTTTGAGCCCCAGGATAGATCTCTATGACCTCTATCCATAAAGTCCACTGAAAACAGAGTAAATGCCACAATATTTATTCCTGTTTAACTGCCATCTAATTAATATTAAACACTTCAAACTACAGGAGCATTGTACCTCAGAAGGAAACAAATGCCATTTTCAGCATCGGTATGTTTTCAAATTTTGATTATATTGAACATAAATTTGTTTCTCTTCTAATTTCTCTTTTCATGCTCTGCCTTCTGGTGATAAAGCAAATAAGTCTAGTGTCTTTCTTATAGGACAGTCCATCAAATACATATAGCATCTATCTTCTCAGTCTTCTATTGCTAAAACAGCTACAACTGAGGAGATTATAAATATATTTTTAAGACTTTCAGTTAAATCATCCAAGAAAAACTGTGAGATTTGTATCATTTTAATAACAATGAATTTCCATCAGTCATCCCATTAATAATGTTTTGGAGACAGAAAAAAAAAATATTGCTAATTAGCTGGGGTTAAAGAGTGAGTTTGTTAGATGCATCAGACCCAACCTTACAATTAAGGTTGAACACATGTGATTTGAAGGATGAAAAAAATCCCACCTGCTCAATATTATCTCCTGAAACTCATATCAATTAAAGTCAAAGGTTAAATGAATATCCCCTAAAGGATCTATTTAAAATTAAATTGTTTAATTTAAGGTAAATGTATCAATTTGCATTGATTCATTAACAGCAGTTAATTCACTCTCAGCCATTGGAGAAAAGAGAATAGATGACAGGACAGCTTTAAGGAGACAGGGGTATAGAGAGGACTTTCCTACATCAGATGACACCCCAAAGGGAACTTTAAAAAAATTAGGTGGGGCCTTCTGTACAGATGTTAGGGTATGAGCTGATAATGATAGTGTTACTAAAATGATAAACCTGATGCTTATTTCCTTGTAGTGGAGGGGTTGTGATTTATCTCCAAAGTGCGTGTGTGTATGTGTGTGTGTGTATAAATATGTATATACAATCATTTCACCAAGAGTTATCCTGCTTTCTCTAAAGGAGTATTGGTATTGAATTAATGACAATCTAGATCTAATTGTTATTGGTAATCCCTGAATGAAAATAAACCTAGAAAGGAGATTTTAAAATATCAGTCTTCTACTAAATTAATAAAAGCATTTCTAACCTAAATTTTTTCAGATGCAATTGTGCAATATTAGATATGGTACATTAATAGTAGAAATAAAAGTAGCAATTTAAAGATGTGTGTTTATATTTGTTTTCTTTTTTTTCATGGTTTAGAATAATTTTTTTCATTTTTTTTATTATGTTATGTTAGTCACCATACATTATGTCATTAGTTTTTGATGTAGTGTTCCATGATTCATTGTTTGTGTATAACATCCAGTGCTCCATTCAATACGTGCCCTCTTTAATACCCATCTCCAGGCTAACCCATCCCCCCACCCCCTCCCCTCTAGAACCCTCAGTTTGTTTCTCAGAGTCCATCATCTCTCATGGTTCGTCTCCCCCTCTGATTTTCCCCCCCTTCATTTTTCCCTTCCTACTATCTTCTTCTTCTTCTTCTTCTTTTTTTCTATTGCTGCTATAATAAATTTTCACAAGAGTGGTGGCTTAAATAATACAAATTCATTATCTTACAGTTCTGTAGGTCAGAAGTCTGACATGGGTCTTTCCAGGCTAAAATCAAACTTTGGTAGGCTTCATTGCTTCCTAGAAGTTCTAGGGGAGAATCCATTTTCTTGCCTTTCCCAGCTTCTAGATGCTGACTGTATTTATTGGCTCATGGCCCCTTCCTCCATCTTGAAAGCCAGCAATTGTGGCTCTAGTCTCTTTTTTTCCTGACCCTTCTTTTTCTACTTTTAAGAACTCAATAATTACATTGAACCCACTTAGATAATTCAGAAAAATTTCCCTATCTCAGAGTCAGTTGCTTAGTAATCTTAATTTTCCTTTGCCATGTAAGGTAATATTTTTACAAATTCCAGAGATTGGGCATGAATATCTTCGGGGAGCCAATATTCTGCTTACCAGAATCTATTGCATAGGATATATGCATTCCTGAAAAGCCTCATGTTCTGTTAAGTAACACACTAAAAATAATAGGGCATGTAGGAAAAATATAGGGTTGAAAGAGGCAATTCAAAGCCTATGTAGTTTAGTGACCAGAACACTAAAAATCCTTTAGAAAGTACCAGTTAAAATGACATACTGAATTTCTAATAAATATATACTACTTTAAATATAGGACTTTATTTTAAAAATCAGGATGGGGAGAGATGTATCAGGATGGAAGCAGGTGTAAGGAATGGGTGAAATTACTGAGTTATGAAGTCAATGCAAAATGTGCAAAAGAGAAATCACATGATAAGCATTTCCAATAGTCACATCACATGTGCCCCAACTGAACCAAAAAGAATGATAGATCAAAGGGCATGCCTAGACTACTTTATGCCACCACTGCTTTCTATATTCAGTTGTGTTGTCTGTTTATGTTTAGCCATTGTCACTTGGTAGGCCAAACCACTAATGTGCTGAGAAAGTTATGTAAGAGACAAGGGACTTTCTGTGCTGTACCAAAATCTCCCCTGTTTGCCAGTTGCATTTGAACTAATCCTCTAATTATATCTTCAAAAGCAAATTGTGTTGCAGTGCTTAAGCTTATTGCAAAGCTTGGGAGTACCAAATAAAGTCAAGGTTACCTCAAAGTCCCAAGATATTAATTTACCATCATTGTCAATGACTCATGACTGTGAGTCAGTCATTATGGGCTGAATATATTTCATGGAAGAGGACAACTGAATTTTTGGCATTATCTAATGCATACTCCAAGAAGTATTTGTGGAGGAAATATCATGAAGTCATTTCACAATTTTAAATAACCATGCATACTGGGAAGTCATATGTCAAGGAACTGGGAATGTATCCCCTCTAAAGGAGATAGACTATAACTTATAAAATCCAGTCACCTGCATCTAGAGGCCACACCAGAAGCAGTAATACTTCAAGGCCTCATAAAGAGGAGAAAGCGAAAGCTAAATGATAATGCCCTTTTGAAGGACAAGGATACTAAAAGTCAGAAAGAAGCATATTGTGAGAATTGAAACCTGGAAGGGTAGATTAAGAGACCTGAAAGTGTGTCGTTTTAATAAGGAGCACCTTATGAAATGGGAAATTAGTATGAAACTATGAGAGCATACCTCGACCCCACCTGTATTCCTAATAAATGATTTCTCTGGCTTATTTATTAATTCATCAGAATACCGAATATTCCTCTCTTGCGCTAGGCACAGTGTTAAATACTGAGGATATAGTGGTGCATGCTAAGAGGTAGTTTCGGCCCATATACATTTAGTCGGTAAAACAGACTTAAATTAAGCAAATTATCCCACTAATATAATGACAACCTGCGAGAAGCGCTACCAACCAAGGAAAAGAACAATGTTATAGGAACATGTAAGAAGGATACATGATCTAGTGGGGGTGTAGAGTTGGATATTTGAGTTTACATTTAAATGATTATCACAAAGCACTGGACCACGGGAATCTAAGTGAATGACGTTTCTAGTGCTCACAGCAATGGCAACAGTACCGTATATTTTATATCTGTGCCGAACTTGAATCAATTTCATTGATCTTTTGATTTCTTTTGCTTTAACAAATCGTGGTTGACTACCAATAACGTGCAGACCATTACTATTTGAAAAATGGGTGGCATCAAGGCATAATTCTAAAACTGACACGTTGATACATTGAAACTCGTGCTTTTGTTTTATTTAAAACTTTCTGTCTCCCTTTTGAGCAACGATTTTGCTACGTCACATGGACACTAGGGGGCAGTACTGCCCTTCGTTAGAAAGGAGTTAGCTTTGGCAAGCCCAGATTTTCCTTGTTAAATATTGGGGGTGGGGGAGGAAGAAGGAACAGCTTTCTCTAGTTTGGTAATGAAAGAGAAAAAAATAGAGACTTTTAAAATAAGATGGGATTGCATATTATATCAAAGACCAGTTTTACAGAGAGGTTAACTGTTTCCTTTTAATCACTCTTAATTGAAAGGCTACAGAAAAATACAAATTAAGACTACCTGATCAATGAGTTACCCTTCACTGTATCACAACTATAAGTTTAATTTAAGATTAGTATGTTTTTAATCTGTGCCACCAAAGATATTTGAAAAAACGTACTTTTTAGTCAGAAAGACCTACAGATATTGTATCACCTACCATATAAAATGAATTTGTACAAGGGGCTTAATGATTGTCAATATAATTTCTCATTCTTATTTCAAAGAACAGTAATTTTTAAAAATGTGAATTTCAATATACAAACCATCTTCATTGATTTTAAATGATACTGTAGAAAATCTAGGCTAATTTTTATCAAGTATAAACAAGAAACAATTATAAATTCTGCTTTGTGAACAATTGATAAATATAATACTTGGCTTTTCTTGCAGTGGCATTAGTTAGCTTTAATCTGCATGCATCTAAGAAAAACACCATTTGATAAATTCTGTGAACATTTTTATTTTATTTTCCTGATGTGTTCTGCTACATATATTTGTATTTTAGATGATCAGATTAACATACGAAGTATCAAAAATATTTCATGTGGTAAAAGAGTGAAAATGCACCCTTCTTATATTTCTGATACAACTCTTTTCACGGTATTTGACATTAATTTAGCTATGTTACACTTCCTTTGCCTGTATTATTTTTATATCTTACTACTACGTGAGCACATTTGCAAAGGAAAGATATGCACAATTATTTTATACTTGATTTTAGAATTTTTTTTTTTTGGCACAAGAATTTAGAATAGAACAGCTTCTTGATTGTATGCTTTAGGAACCACATTTATCAATGAAGCCAGTAGTCTCTCGGTTTCTTCCCTTAGATAAAATATAAACTTTTCTTTTACCATGATGGTCACCTGAAGAATTGACCTTGAAGAAAGCTATCCTTACTGTATAGGTTCTGGGCTGTAGTATTTCCATTGGGGACTTCCATAAAAATACCGGCATAGATCATTATGTGTTAATGCTGCTTAAAACAACTGCAAATAACACTGACTTATGTAAGTCCTTAAGTGATTACAGACCAGGAATAGGTACCATATGCTGGTAATAGAGTGGTTGTTGCTGTCCGTCCACTTACCACTTGGGCTCTGTTTCTCTTTCCACATGGACCTTCTGATTATAGCCCAAGAGAGATCAAAACATATAATTTAAAATTACCTGCAGTTGATTTGATCCATAAAATGTATTTAAATATGCGACACTGACATTCTATGGAATGTATGACAGTCCTCGATGGCAAGTTTTCTAGTTTCACAAATATGTCTATAATGCATGTTGTATATTGTGAACCAGGACGATGTCTGCCTCTTGCTATTACACACACATACGTGCTTATTGAAATACTTTCGATTTCTGGGGCTCCAGAGGGGCCTCCAACATTCCCTTTTCTTCTCTGCAGTTAGAACCTGAAGGGTAATGAATGTGCAGTGAAATGAAGTATATAAAAGATAATTTTGTCCATCCCATTTAAAAAGCTCAGGGACAAAAGGAAGATGACTGAGATTGGGTTTTCAACTCCCTGTGTTAGAGTTGCTGGCTTTCCAGAAAGGTGAGGTTCAAGAAAAAAAAATAAGTAAATAAAGTAGACGATAGCCTTTAGTCATGGAGACTTAAAACAAGAACTCAGGAGCAGTTGACGTAAGAAAAATTAGCTGTCCTGAAGATGTGTGAATTAAAATAAAATTGTGAAGCTAACATAATAGCTTTATGAGTTCAGATATGCCAGAAAAGAGAAAGGGTGACAGAGTTTGTTACTTCCATATGACCCCAACAAGAGCTTGGCAAATTGCCAGCCCCTTCAGGAAAATGTGCTCTCTACAAATGCAAAAGTAAGTATTTCCGAAACTTTTTTTTTTTTTTTAGCTTTTAAGATTATGACCATCTGCACTTCTTGGGCACATCTCCGATTCACATATACATTAATTTAACTTACTAAACATCTCCTAGGTACCTTCTTCATACCAGATACTTGAGTAGACACTTTGTGATCAGAAGCCAGAAATAGTGAGGCAAATAAAGCTAAAAAAGGCCAGACTTACCTGCTTTGGAATTTGTCTGAGCTGCTATCTCCTAGATGGAGGATGTCTACTCATTTTGTGTACATTTTACTCCTACTAACAACCAGTGCCTAAATTATTTCATGGTGTTATGTGGGTTTATTATTCACTTTGGGGATCTTTAGAGCAGCACAGGGTTCTTCTGTATTGAAGCAGTATGTGGAGAATACTTCATGTATGTTGTACCTAAATCCAGAATAAACTTGGATCTTGACAAAATCCAATGCAAAGAGCTTTTAATTGTAATAGACTGGTTCTTCACAAAAAATGAAGAGTACCAAATTATTTTACCATATTTTAAAAATGAAACTCTTCTTTTTCTCATGGTATTTTTTCTTGTGCAATCTTTTAAATTATACTAAAAGCAAAGTCACTTTTTTAAAATCAGGGTTGGATAGCCTGCTAAAGCTTAACTAGTTACACTTCGTGTAATGTATGTTATTCTGTAACACCTTATTGATTGTTATTATTTAAATCAGATTGCCTTTATTCAATGTGTTTAACTCTTGTTTCTGATACCTTATCTTGCAGTGCTCATGGGTTTAACACTTATTTCCTGACCTCTGCCCTTTCACATTTGTTAGGGCTTGCTGATTGTTCACATCTGGTATTGCTATTTGATTGATCTTAGGGCATCTCACTCTTTAAATCTCAATTTGTTCTTTCCTTTCTTCAGTATTCTCTGTTCTTCTTGACCATGGTCCTAGAGTTATTTTATTTCTCTTTTAATGTTTAATAAGCATTCCTTGTAGGTTTCTTAAAATTTTTAATTATGGTTCAGCGGTTTCTATTTTTTTTAAACTTTCAAACATGATTAAGTACTCAAAAGTAGTTAAAATGATATGATTAGTAAACTCTCAGAAATGCATAGAATTCTTATAAATACTTTTATGCATTATATAAAATTCAACATAAGTGCACATGTTTAACATTACATGTAGAAATTCTAGACTTAATTACAAGAAGGCTAAGTAAATGCATGCTCAGAGACACAATTCATATACACTTTCACTATGATCTTGAGGCCTGTCATTGTCAATATTGATAAATTAACAGTTGTGATTTTCACATAAACATTTGTATAACTTGAGTGACTTTTTTTTTCACTGAATTTTCAGACTTTCCTATTGGAAAATTCTCCTTGCTGTACCTTGGAGAAAATATTCTTAAGAATTATTTACAGAGAATTGATGTCTTCATTTTTCTAGTCACCTATATTTAAAGCTTTGTGTCATCCTTAACTCTATTCTATTATTCTCTCCTTCAGTCACTAAATCCTACAAATTCTTCCTAGAAAATGACCTTAGCCTCCTTTAAATTCCCACTGAAATTGTCATTTAGTCATATCCAAATTCCTAGACAATATACTCCTTCCTCCTTGGTTGGACATTCAAAATACTCCACAGTCTGGCTCAGGTCACCTTTCCAGGTTTAGCTCCCATTGGCCTCCACTGAATTTGACCATTTCTCTGGTCCACTTGTCATTGTTTTTATTTATTTATTTATTTATTTATTTAAATTCAAACTTGCCACTGTTTTAACATGTCAGAGACACAGCGAGAGAGGAAACACAAGCAGGGGGAGTGGGAGAGGGAGAAGCAGGCTTCCCACTGAGCAGGGAGCCCAATGCGGGGCTCGATCCCAGGACCCTGGGATCATGACCTGAGCCGAAGGCAGACGCTTAACCGACTGTGCCACCCAGGTGCCCCTGTCATGTTTATTTCTATAGCTGTATCCTTTCCTGCCTAGAATCTCCGTCCCATTCCCTTTCTTTTCTAAGGCTTCTTCAAACAGTTACCCAATAACTTGACTCACAGAGATCTCATAACTGGCCACCTTTATTTATCTTTGTATGTAGAATGAGATCTACCTCTTAAACTAGGTTACAGGAGTCATATTTATCCCATCTCTGTATCATCAATGTCTAGAAATGCCTTTATTTAGCAAATATTCTTATTGATCACTTTAACACTACAAAGTGCCTAAATAATGATTACATATTTATTATTATGTCATCATGTCTCAGTGAAAGTGTTATTAAATTTTCATGACTATTGTTGTTATTATAGCAATATTATTTTCCTCCATGGAACATTGCCATCACCTGGCCCTTTGGATGTAAAGACAATAATAACACAAATTTAATTAAAAAATGTTATGTACTCCCTAACCAAGTGGATTCCCTTTTCATCAATAAGACAAAAGCTCTATTGAATGTGTTATTGCACTGATAAAGCAGTTTCAAAATTAGATTACAATGCAAATGAGTTGGCTAGGTTGGGGTCTTTTTATTCTTGGTAGACATATGAGAGACCTGGTATGTAATTATGATGGTCTTCTAGTTAAAATGGACTACTTCTGACTTAAGAAGTGTGCACTAAAAATGCAAGCTGGCCATTAGTCAGCCTAGTATTGACTATAGTACTTTTCTGTGTGGAGGAATACTAATTTGTTTTATGTCATGGATGAAGTAGAAAAAAAAGAAAGCCTAGAAATTTACATGTTTTACAAATAGTGCCAGCAGGGATTCTTACTGATGTTACAAAACATGTTTCATTTCAAATTAGATTTTTAATGAAGAGGCACACAAACAAGGAAGAAGTCAGTTGAATGGATATAAAGCCAGGAGTAAAGGCAAACGTGTTTCTCAGGATTATTTTTGGTTTAAGAAATTGATGTGTTTGTTTTAAAAGCCATGTTATTTTTGCTACTTTCCCTCAAGGACAAAAATACATCAATATGCTGAAAACTAAAGACATAATTTCCATAGACTACAATGATCCCGTTGTTGAAGAAGAAGAAAAAAAAGAAGGGGGGGAGAGTTATTGTTAAACCAAAGTAATTTCTTTACAAAGTCATTTTTAGCAGTCTACCAGGTCAGAGCATCCAAACAGATTTTACCTTTCCTTCTGTTTTAGATTAAGTTGGAGCTTTTGTGTACTATTTAAAAATGAAGAAAATTGTAGCTCTTTGTTTTAAAGATTTGCCATAATTTAAATTACAAGTATATGAAGTATATGGCAACAAGGCAATAACCTCAATTGTTTTTTAAGATTGCAAGGCATTTTTTTTTTAAATTTGGCATTGTTTTTTTTTTTAATAGTCATAAGGAAAAGCACCATGATAGGGTATAACAAATAAAACTTTTGAAGTAAAACATGATTTCTCTAAAGCTATATGTATAGATGAAAATATCTAATGGCTTCTACCACCTTAGTAGATTTGTTTCTGGAAATTACTTATAAGTTGTTTGAAGTTGGATTAAATTGCATAACACACATATGAGAAAAATATTTCATAAATTACATGGAGTAGGTGTAAAGTGCCAAGTTCCAGACTTGAAGATCATAATATCACATGTCTGAAGACATCTTACCAATTATCCTTTATATTTTTGAAGTTTAGAAGTAAGCATAATATAAACATAAACATGAATTCACCTTTATGAAAAAATTACAACACATTTTAAAGACCTTTTTATACACCAAATTGATATAATGATGACAAAAATCTTTGAAGTTGTATGCCATGTGGGTATATTATCAGTTAGAATAAAATTATATGAGAAAAACAAAACACAGAAGAAGACATATAAAAAGATTTAATGGCAAGTGCCTAAATATTTCTTGGCTTATAAGACTGGCAGGTGGTATGTAGTGAAGTATATATTTGAGACTCAGCTCCTTTAGGGCAAGCTCTTGTCTTACGACAAGACTTTTAAACTTTAGGCTTGATGCAACACTTAGCCGGTAGTATATTTGTTGGATTCAGTTGAAAATCCATAGCAGTAACTATTTTTTAAAATATTTATTTATTTATTTGAGAGAGGGAGCACAAGCGGGAGGGGTAGAGGGAGAGAGAATCTCAAACAGACTCCACACTGTGCATGGAGCCTGTGTGGGGCTCAATCTCACGATTTGAGCTGAAACAAAGAGTAGGATGCTTAATCAACTGCGCCACCCAGGCAGCCCGGCAGCAACTATTGTAATAGCTGTTGAACTATGTGAGACCAAAATACATGACCCATTCCCACATGAAAAAGACGTAGAAAACCAATTTCACTCTTTCTGGGGCCATCTTAACAAACATAGGATGAACCTGATTAACTATACTAATTCCATTTGGTGTTCCCATACATAGACTAACAAAACGTGTTTGGATTTCCATCTAAACATCTAAAATATGGACTTTGGAGAGCAAGAATTATCTTTTATTTATTTTTATGTCACCCCAATTTATCTAGTAGAGAGAACTTCATACATAGTAGGAATTCAATAAATGCCTATTAAAATGGTATTATATCAAATCCTCTAAATACAAATCAAAAACATTTTCTTAATATGGTTTTCATATTTTATTAAAGAATTATATATATACATATCTATATAACTGAATAGACACACATTCGTATATATGCATGTATATATGTGTATATATGGTAAACAGATGTGAAAGCATGTTTCAGAAAGTAGTCTCATTCTTCCAACTCTTGGAGTTAACTTTTAGTGTGAAACATAGATTGAAATTAATTATATATTTCATGTGTTTTCCATAAATATTGCCACTACAACTTCCTATTTATTTAAATACAATTTTGAGAAAGGAAAGAGTGGGAATTCAAGTAAAAAGAGATCTGCTTCATAGTGTAGTATCAAGAGTCATTTCAATCATGTGTTTTTCTATTTTGAGTTTTGGGAAGGGACTTAGAAGAGGTGTCTTTTGAAACCTTTTGAAATTTAGTAAACATCCAGTAAATGCAGATTTTTAAATTTATCTTGATGCTTGAAGTTTGGTTTTGGGCGTCTTCTATTTGATTCATTTCTTTGTTAGTTATCCAAACAGGGATTAGGGAAACGTTTATCAAATATGTGAACAGTTTTAAATTCACTGAATTAAGTTTTATTTGGTGGAGATAGGAATAAAATTCAACAAATTGCTTTCATAAATCATCTCACAAAAATCCATAGTTACATGGAGCACAGTAGGAGTATAAATAAGAAATGCTCCTCTACATCCACATCTCCCATCCCTTCCTAACTCCAGGTGGCTTCTCGGCGCCAGGATACCACTAAAGGTGTTCTCGGTATCAACTCTCTATTGACTTATGGTTGCCAGGTGTATTTGTCAGTGTTCTCCAGAGAAACAGAACTAATTGGATGAGGATAAGGAGGTTTATTATAGGAACTGTCTCACACAAGTATGGAGGAAAGAGAAGTCCCATAATCTGCAGACTCAAGCCAGAAAATTAGAAAGGTAGAAAGAAAATTAGAAAATTAGAAAGCAATTCAGCCCAGTTCTGAAGGCCCAAGAACCAGGAACATTGATGTCCAATGGCAGGAGAAGGTGAATGTCTCAGCTCAAGCAGATGGAATGGATTCAGCTTTCCTTCACCTTTCGGTTCTCTTCTGGACCTCCGTAGATTGGATGATGCCCACCTGCATCGGTGAAGGAAATCTTTACTCAGTTAACTGACTCAAATGATAATCTCTTCCAAAGATACCCTCATAGACATACCCAGAAATAATGTTTTACCAGCTATTTGGGCATCTGTTAGCCCACTCAAGTTAGCACATAAAATTAGCCATCACACTGGGTATACTAGGTTTTCTATTTCTGTTGTAGAGCAGGAAGATCCAGCTAACAATCCCCAGGGAGGATGGAGAACCACAAAGATCAGCTCGCAGACCTCAGCCCACTGCATCTTCTATGGGTTTGGAGTCATCAAGGAGGCCTCAACACACAAAGGCTGGAACAATGCTTTACTCACAGAAAGAAAAGATGCAGCACGATCAGCATCTGTAGTGTGCATCAGCCTCCCGTGGACAGTGGGTCCCTCCTGATAGCCAGCACAAGGTGAGGGAGGGCAGATATACTGGTGGGGCTGGCCAGGTGCCATATAATACACACACATACAAGCAATACAAGGAAGTTCGCCATGTAGCTAGAACAAGTGGACGAGTTCTCCTAATAAGGAAGAAGAATCTGGGGCCAAGCAATACACAGCTCCAACACCCACCTTCCATATAGGGGAATGTTCCAGGCTTAGAATGCTGATTGCACAGTCCTGGAGAGGGACAGTAGGTCCTCTGACAGCTGCTTCCCCAACAGTTGTCCTAACAAATTACTGCAGTGTGACTGAAAACAATACAAATTGATTATCTCACAGTTCTGTGGTTCAGAAGTCTGGGCACAGCATAGCTTAGCTGGGTTTTCTGCTGAAATCAAGGAGTCTGCAGGGCTGAGCTCTTATCTGGAAGTGCTAGGGAAGATTCCATTACCAAGTTTATTTAGATTATTGGAACAATTCAGTTCCTTGTTGTTGTAGGACTGAGGTTCCCAGTTTTTTGATGCATGTCCCTTTCATCATCAATCCATCAACAGTACATGGAATCCTTTTCTCTGAATTGGTGTCATCCTTTCCACTATCAGCTGGAGAAAGATCACTGCTTTTCAGAGGTAATGTGGTTAGATTAGACCCACACAGATAATCTAGGATAATATCTCTTATAAGGCCATTTGGTTGGTAATCTTACTTATATCTCTTGTGTAATCTAACAAATTTACAAGAATAACACTGGAGGTTGAAGGTCATGGAGACCAAATTCTGCCTGCTACCAGGTCTCATTGGTTCTCTTCAGACCTCATCTTCACTGGCCTCTCTGCAACATTTGACACTGAATTATTCCTTCATTGAAGCTCTGCTTTGTTAGATTAAAAAATAATTTTAGGGGCGCCTGGGTGGCTCAGTCAGTTAAGCGACTGCCTTTGGTTTGGGTCATGATCTCAGGGTCCTGGGATCAAGCCCCACATTGGGCTCCTTGCTTGGCAGGAGGCCTGCTTCTCCTTCTCTCACTCCCTCTGCTTGTGTTCCCTCTCTTGCTGTCTCTCTCTCTCTGTCAAATAAATAAATAAAATAAAATAGTATAACCATGCTATCCTTTCTTAAAAAAAAAATAATTTTATGTTGTTTCTTCTGGGGGATGCAGCTTTACCTTTTTTTTTTGTTTTTACATTCCTTTATAATTTCCTCTTCCTGAGTTCATTTGCCTTTTAAATATTGGGGTTGCCCATCCTGTCTCAGCATAAGTCTCTTTCTATCTTTCACTTGCTAGAAAGATTTTACCCATGTTCAAGCTTTCTACACCACTTTTACTCATGATCCCCAAATCTGTATCATCCAATTTAATAAGCATTTACTGAGGATCTGGTTTTCCTGTTAAGCTGAATGTTCCAGAACAGCAAGGATCAGAATAGTACTGTTCACTGGGAATTCCAAGCATCTATCTTGTGTATAACATGGGATATATTTTAAAAATATTTATTGACTGATAAATGAATAAGCAAGAGAATGAATAAATACAGAGCTATTGATAGAAACATAAAATGAGAATACAGTGCAATAAATGATACAGTAATGGTGCCAGGGATCCTGCACAGAAAACCAATGTTTAAGTCAATGTGGGGTTTCAAGGAGGGTTCCTGGAGGTGATGATGCCTGGCCTGAGTCTTGGACACAAATCCAAGACTAGAATTGTTTTCTGATTCCAAACGTATATTCTGGACATCAACGTCAAATGAAAGTCTAACTCATTATAATTCTGTAGAATTGTTGTTTTTCCTTGTATTCTCTTAGAGAAAGATACTTCATCAGTCCAGTCCCCCAAGCCAGACCTGGAGATTCAACTCTTCCCCTCCCTTAACTTTACCCTGCTCCAACCAAGGAGTAGGTTCCACAGATGCTCTTCAACCTCTTTGAATCCTTCCCTTGAGTACGCATTCCCCTTGATGATCATAACAACCAGCTGATATCTAGGTCAGGAATGTCACTCTCCTCTCATTCATTCTCAACTCTGTTGCTCATGTGATCTTTCTGAAATGTAAATAGTACCAGATCACCTCCTGCTTATAAACGAAGTTCCCCCTCACCCTACATGATCAAGTCTGAACTTTGCACGAGGCCCTTTATAACCTAGAGCTGGCCTGCCTTTCCATTTTCTTGCTGTCCGGTGTACTCTACAATCCATATATGCCAAAATGCCTTCTAAGACTCAAATATGCCAACTATTCACATATGACTGTGCCACATGCTGGTCCCTCTGCTTTAAATGCTTAAACCAGTCCCCTAGACCTATTGTTGTCTGGGAATTCATACTCATCCTTCAAGTCTCCTAGTAAGCTTTACCTTCCCTGGGAACCCTTTTTGGCTGCTCCTCAGCCCCTTCAGCTTATTTTAGGTGGGTACATCTCTCTTTTATATTCCCGGGGCACCTTGTGCCTTTGTAACTTGAGCTGTGTAATTACCCACATTTTTGGGAACTTGTAAATTACTTATCTGTCTCCTCCTGAGTAGGCAGTGAACTCCACAAGGGCAGGAGCTATCTTTTATTTATCATTTCTCCCCATATAGTTCCTTAATAATATTGTTAAATGTGATAGTATGTCACTATTTGCACTACTCTGAGCATTTTACAAATATTAGCTCCTTTAGGTTTCAAACTAAACTGGGTACCATCATTATCCCATTTTGCCGAGGAGGAAATAAATACAGAAAATTTAAATAAACTTACTCAAAGGTGCCTAACTGGTGAGTGGCAGTGATAGTCTGGCCCTAGCATTGGCCCTAGGCAGTCTGGCTCTTCTGTTTCTGCTCTTAACCTGTGTGCTCCGTGGCCTCTCCTGGAAAATTTGTGATTTTAGAGTTTCTCCAACTAGAATGTGAGCACTTCATAAACAGTGACAGTTTCTTTGTACTTTCTACCTCTTTCTCCCCTCCCACTACATATGCATACAGACTCACAGCACCTAACTTACTAAATGAACATAAGTATATTAAAAAAATTGGATTTATTTTTTCTTTCATTAGTCTCCCACGTGTACATTTCCAGCAAATCAATTTAGCGTTTATTTTACTTTTGAAATCTTCAAAATATTCCTTAAGCCACCTCTCCTTCCTAACATTTTGTTTTTTCATACTTTAGCTGATTTTTCCTGATACTTGCTTCATTTTTCCACCAATTCATAAAGAACAAACAAACAAAAACACCCTACAAAAATGTTCAAGTTTCCTACCCTTTTTTCTATCGTTTTAGCAGTGATTCCAAAAAAACAGAACCTCAAACTTACTGTTTACTATGAAGAGGAGGAGGGCCGGCTTGAGTCACCTGCTCAGACCAACACAGTGTGTCAGTGGAGGTGTTTTTCCAAGAAGATTCAGGGTAGGAGAAGGGTCCCAGTGTGTAAATATTCATTATATCGCTTTGAGGAAGAAACTAGTGGAAAATATTTATAGCTTTTCTTTCCCATGGGGGATGTGAGAATCCTAGTATGAAGGGGACCTTCCTATAGCCAGAGGCCGTGACTCGGTGTTTGGACTGACTCTGCAACATTAGCTTCCAGTTAATGGGAACTGTCAGCTACAGTGCACAAAGCTGTCACTTTTACAGTGTATGTGTTAAAGCCAAAATGATGAAATGAAACTTCTCCTTGATATGCCACCATTCCCATAGCAAAAACTATCAGAAATTATGGAGGGATTCAACATCCAAGGTAACAGTTTCAAAGGAAAAAGAAAATGACCAGAGTCTTGTTACTGTTATGGGTGATTCTATTATCATACCTCCATATTCTGTTTAGAAGCATCATGGGAGTGCATCAAGGTTTAGATATTCGTTTACATGACACAGGTAGATTGCGTCTTAAATAAAAGAAGGAAGGTAGAAAAGCTACAGAGGCAAAGTAGGAAAAGTTAACAGTTTGATGGGTAGCAAAGTAAACATCCATTGTGGAATTTTAAAAAAATACATCTTGGCTTTTGTCTGGAAAATTGGAAGCATTTCAGTGACCATTCCCAGAGGTTTTTCTCATAAATGTTGTATTTTAAACAGATACAGTACAAGCTTCTGGCAGTACTGACCTTGTATAATATGGGGGCACATGAAATGGTGGCATGGATATTTTTTTAAATGTGCTTCAGTTTGGAAATGTTTCTTTTATTATTTCACTTGTTTTTCATATTTTAACTAGGGTAACCATTAACAAATTACCCGCTAGAAATAATGAATATGACTAGTGCTCTGAATCACAAATTTGTTAGATTTTGGATTGCTACAGGATGATCTACTTTGTTGAGTTAGTTGAGGAACCATTAGATTTTTATATGGTGGTTAAGTGGGAAGGAGTGTAGATTCAAATAGTTTCTATTATTGCCATTTTCTGCTTTAAGTCTACTTCAGACATTTGTTGAGAATAGTATTAGGGGGCATTTTAGAAATTAAGCTTATCAAGTAGTACATACAAATGTTTCTTATGTTTTTCCTTCGTAATCTCTACATTTTATATTTCTTTTGTTGAAGCAGTACACAAAAATTATAAATGTTAATTTATTCATTCTGAACCTATCTGGATTTTATAGATCATGGAAACTGATGCACAGGAAATCGTAAAGGTTCACAGTGCCTCATGAGAATAAGAAATCAGATATAATGAAGATTTCAGGTTTCTTTCCAGCCAGTTAATATGAAATTAAGATAAATGTCATATTAACAATGTGGTATGATAGAATCAAACTAAATCAAGAAAATAACATGTTCTAAAAGCTTCGATACAGATTTTCTGACCATTTTTTTTTCCAGTAGGTTTTCTAATGTTAAATTTAAAATGGCTAATCTTTTGGTCATGCTACTCTCTTGACTCATTTTTATTCCTGGGGAGTCATCTGGCTTTTTGTTTTGTTCATTCCAGATAGTATTTTAATTGTTTGGTGGGGGTGGGGGTGGGGTAGTGTATTGGGTCAGTTGATTGGTTGGTTGGTTGGTCAGTTGGTTGGCATTTGTTATGTGCCATGGGAGCTTTGGTTTGTGTATGCAGCTTCGGGTGGATTGGTTGGTTGGTTGGTTGGGGGTGATAAAATGTGGATTGAGACAGCTTTATTTTGTGTGAGGATATTAGGTGGGCTCCTTGGTTGGTTGGTTGGTTTGAGGGCACTTGCTGTGGATTGGGATAGTTTTGGAGCAGAGGTATGAGAAGCAGTTTGGCAAGATCCCTTTTAGCAGAACAGGGAAGATCTTTTTTCAGCTTTGTATAATTTCAGGCAAGACTTGAAGTCTTTCTGTGATAGTAATGAGCTGAAGATATGGTAGCTCTAAATGATCATAAACCCTTATGATTTGTAAAGTAAGGTATAAAAGCACAGAGTAAGATAACTGAGAAGATTTCAGTAATTTGAATAACTGATACATTTCTCACTGAAGTGAATGGTTGCTTGAAGACTTCAAAGACTTTTATTTGGGCACTCTTAGATGGCTTGTAGTTGTGAAATAGCCCAAATGAAGACAGAGTTCATAATTCACATTGTGCAAAGCTTAAGGTCAAGCAACCATTTGTCTGGGTGTGCGCTTGCTGAAGGAGCAATCTTCCTCCCTATCCTACTTCTCTAGATTCATTACATACCAGTTTTGGGAGCCTTTTGGCTATATCTGGATAGCTACTGTGCAGAAAGCCAGCAGCACCTAGGACGTAAGAAAGTTCATATGTCTGTTTCCTTTTCTGATAGGCAACTGAGAAGAGCTGTTAAAGTGTTTACTTATGCAAAAGTCATTTCCATCTTAAGTGTTTTAAATACAGAAACAATGCCAACATTATGAATTTATCTTACCATGTTGTCAACCAAGAATTAAACAATGAACACATTTACATGTTCTAAAAGAAAGTAATTTTCATGGAGTTGACACCTAAAGTTTTTCCCAAAATCTCTTCTTTGTCCCTGATTACACATCAGGATGGAGATAACATTTAGTAAATCAGCTTTTGTGTCTTTCGTCTTAGGGCCAGCCTCTTTTTTGGGGGGGGGAGATATTTGGCTATGAGCAAAGGTGTCCTTTATGAGAAAATAAGTGGACTGATCTTCATAATTGTGGTACTTGTTGTATAAAAGCCTTCCATAATTTTTATTTGGTAGAATCATCATCTCAATTTTATGAAAACCTTACAGTAACCAACTGAGTTAATCAGGCATTATAGAACATTTATGTGTCATAAATAGTCATCCATTGGAAATCATAGTGATACGTAATTGTGCCATGCTCCAGATGTTAACCCTATTATGTGTGTCCTATGAGGCAGTTTAATAAAATACCTAGCATAGCAGATGCCTAGATCATCGATCAGTAGTAACAATGAATTATAAGTACCACTGTCACAAAATTATGGTGGTATGGTTTCATTAAAATCCTGTGATATTTATTAAATTAAATGAGTAGAGAGATTCTGTTGGTACAGATGTCTTAATATCCAAAGCACTTGTTTGGGACTTGCACTGTAAAGTCTGAAAAATTAAGTATCAAGTCCATTCAGATTGGGGTATGGACCAAGGCAAACTATATTTTGACAATATTTTCTACTCACACACACACTTGATAGTCAAGGCATAAGTGTACTAGCTATATATATATGTATATATATATATATATACATATATATATAGTACAAGTTTTCCCCATATCAAGCAACTCACTTCTTCTTAAAGGATGTATTTAGGATTGCATAAACAATCCCAGCTCTGCCTCTTGATGCCTATGTTGTGTGTCTGTATACAAGAGTTCCTAAATCTTTTATAGATTCCCTAATCTTGAATTTGGCAGGTAAAAATCAATTTCTCCTTCACCTGAATTCTGGTTTTGCTACTCGGGGACTCCTCTAAGAGCCCGAGAGTGGAAAATGTCTATAAAGATCCACAAAATTAAGCAGAGGACGGAAGAACACCATCCTCTGTGAAATACTAGAAAGATCACAGGTCCTATCATTTAAAGACTTGGGTTCAAGTCAACGCTTACTAGCTCTGCCATCTCTGACAAGTTACTGAAGCACAACTAATTCTGGTTTCTTCATTTCAGAAAGAGATGATAATCTGGAGAGTGATTATGAAGTGTCCAATTTATGTCCAAGTAAGTTTACTAGCCTTATAATTCTTGGGATCAACCTTTGCCCAAACTGCCCATATTCTGTGTGTGTGTGTGTGTGTGTGTGACACACACAGTAATATGTTTGTCTGATATTGCAAGTCAAGTTCAAAAACCAGGCAATTCCTTGACAGTGTGGTTTCCAGTTATATCAAGACATTGTCTTAAATCCCAGACCCCTTTAATTAGGATGTACCATCTTCAGAATATAACTCACCATCCCTGGGCTGAAGATAACGTCTTCAGTGGCAAATACCACACCATGATCATTAAATCAGCATTTCCCTTCTTCTCTTAATAGTCTTAGCTTTCACAGTTGTCCTCAAAGGTAGCCTCTCCAAAGAGATACTGTCAAAGACAATCGGTTTACAACACTAATCTCTGGAGGTATCTACCTTCATATAAGAGCCATCCCCCCCATTATTTGTTATTTTTTAAGTGATTGATAATTTGGTAGTACAAAAGAGTCCTAAATAACAATGTTTCAGCCATAGATAGCACAACACTTGCATATATATAATATATACGTATATTTTATATATACATATAAATTCATTCTTAGCTAAGAAACTTTCCTAATATGTTGGAAATCTTTTCTACACTAGTAAAATAACAAACACACAAGCACACATTCACAACAAGCACACACTCTTGTTCCTGAAATAAGCATCCCATTGTTTTGTAAACAAAGTGACAATAGGTGCTATGAGAACCAGCTGACTTCACACTTATTGCTTCATGTGGCTCTGCTACTTGTTCTGACATCATCTCTTAAAGCCTAAAAATAAAACTGATGTCAACAGTGTATCCATTGTAGATCCTCCCCAGTAAATGCAGAGTGCAGGGAAACAAATCATACATCAAGGCCTTTTGCTGCACTGTTTGGAAGAGGACAGAAAAGGAACATCCAGACTCATAATTTTAAGCATAGTCTCTCAACCCCAGCTCTTTCACAAAAAAAGGACAGCAGAATTCGTTCCTGTATTTCTCATGTTTTGAAAATATTTATTGAGGAATTTTACATCCCAGTTTTTCTTCCAAGAATGCTGAATCACAGTTGCTGTAATAGACCGAAGCAAGCTGACAGCTCCCACACAACCTGTTTTCAAGACACTCTTGAAAATATGTTCTATTTCTAAATAGTCAAGAAACTTTAAAAAAAAGTGTTTCATCATAAAGCTCTCTCCAATTGAATTGCCCTATTCAATATAGTGCATACTTAATAACAACCACTTTTCCTTCAAGAGAGACTACAAGGGAAGGGCCTGTTTATTTAGCGGATCACTTACTTCTTTGTTGTCTGGCATAAGGTTCCATTGTACATGAAAGGCCCCAGAGAAGCAGCACCCTCATCCTGAATGATTTGTGCAGTGTTTTTAAAACCTAGTAGCCATAGAGTAGATTTCTAATTTGACTTTCTTGCTTTTAGCCTGTTAGAATATGCTTTAAGCTTAGATTACTTCCTGAGAGTGAAGTTGCAAGAAATATTAAGAAGATGGAATAAATTTTAGAAGGTTTCTATAATGCTATTCTGTTTTAGGTGAAAAGTAGCCACTGTTGGTGGCTGTGTGCTCCCCAGGTGACATGGACAAAATAACAGAATTCTTCGGTTGTAAACTCGATGGTGCCAGTGACTGATTATTGCACTTTCTCATTCTGCTCGATGGTGATGGCATTAGCAATGTGTAGTCGGCACTGAATAAACCTTTGCATATTTCTGTACTTGTAAGAGAACTTCTGTAAGAAAAATGGAGTCTAGTCTTTAAGAAAAGAAATGTTGGCCAACAGTGTAGCATGTTCTCGGGCAATTGCCTGATTATGTGCTTAGTTTGATAGCTTTGAAGACCAATTTTGAATAAAAAAATTGTGTTCACCTGAAGTGCTCTCTAATTCCCCTTTCTTCTATTTTCATCAACTCTCACCTACTTTTATATGTCACGGGTCCTTCCTCTTCATTGATACATTGAAAAATACGATGAAATAAGTCATACTAAGGAATTATTGATTTAATGTTTTCATTTCTATAGGCTATTCACATTTGAATAGATAAGAAATAGAGAAATGAATAAATAAGGAATGTCTTTTTTTTTTTTTTTTTCAAAGATTTTATTTATTTATTTGACAGAGAGAGACACAGCGAGAGAGGGAACACAAGCAGGGGGAGTGGGAGAGGGAGAAGCAGGCTCCCCGCAGAGCAGGGAGCCCGATGCGGGACTCGATCCCAGGACCCTGGGATCATGACCTGAGCCGAAGGCAGTCGCTTAACCAACTGAGCCACCCAGGCGCCCTAAATAAGGAATGTCTTAATAATAATGGTATTTCCAGTAGTGGACCATTCCAGAGTGGTATATCTTGAGGGAAAAAGGGGTTTCTTGGTCCTTCTGGGAAGCCCTCCTTGATTTAGATTCTACCAAACCTTCCCAACTATTCCTACTGAACATAACTAAGATTGCTTTCTTGTTTGATTTCTGAACAGAATAGCTTAAACAATTAATTGCTGCTTTCTGCTTTCTGGACTGAATCCAATGGTGCCAATGATTCTTGTTGGAACTGGCTCGGCATTTTTGACCTTGTGCCTTGGTCCACTGGTTTATTTCCAGCTCTTGGACCATTCTCTACTTGGTCAGAACTTATACTTTATTCTATGAATGAGTGTTCTCCCAGGCCCACTGATATCCTCAGTTAGCATCTTGTATTACAGCCAAACATGGCTCTTGCTCAGCCTTGTTTGGATTTTGATAGTATACTTTGGTTTTTCAAAAAAAATCAATTATTTTTATTGAAAAATAATTACATAGATTATAATCAAATAATAACCTTGACTATATGACAACCTGGCATGCTCTGAGAACATTTTTAATAATTATTCTAAAAGTTATTTTTTTCTAATGTTTGTTTCATTGAAGTATCATGGAGAGAAGTGGGAATTAATCCGTCCTAAGGCTAGAGGAGGAGGAAAGGAGGATGATAAAGAATAGTTGAGACCACCTAAAGCCTCATGCAGGTGGAAGTAAGCAGCTAAAACTCCATAGAAACTTCCCCAGTGTATCTACATGTGAAAATCTTCAACATATTTTATCATTATCCCCCATGCCTCCTCCAAAAAAAAAAAGTGTCTGCAGGTAGCAGTAAAGGAACAGGAGTGGTGTAAATGATACTGTAAGTTCCTATCAATTCTAAATAGCTGTGATCCTATATCAAATAAGGTAAAACAAAAGTGGGAAATGAAGGTGGTACTCAGGTGTGTCTTAACAAGGCCGTGTATGAAAAGCATTTTGATAAAATAAGTATTGGTCCAATTACCTCTTCAATTTATGAATCTCTCTCTCTCGTTCTCTCACTCTCACCAAGATACACTTTGTATACTTCCACCTCTCTTCCCGAGCTGCTGCTGTTTTTTGCACCTCACCTGTTTTTCCCTGAATCAGGCAGAATCCTCCTGCTTCTTCAGGTTCGGCTTAGATGCTACTGATTTGCTTTGATCAGGTTGCATTACTTCTTCTCATGGTTTGCCCACTGAAAAAATATATGTCATTAATCATACAGGTATCACAGACGGGGAACCATTTAGGACTAAGTATAATCAGAATCAGGGGGGAAAATACAGAGCATTTCTTACTGTTACAATTAGTAAACTTTCTTTTGAATGTGAATTCTGCAACTTTTAGTAGAGGGTAATATGTATTGAGTGTTTTCTATATGCCATGCACTCTTCTAAACAATTGAATGTGCTATTTCATTTAAAAGTCCTTATGATCCTAGGAGGCAGACACTATTATTATTTCCTATTTATAGATGGGGAAACTGAAGCCCAGGCTGTGGAAACAACTTACCCTGGGTCACACAGCTTGTAAGTGTCAAAGGCAGGATTTGAATGCAGAAAGCTGGGTACAGAAGTTGTGCTTGCCACTTCATTATTTAGTACCTACTCTGGGCCAAGGATTGGGTTGGAAGCTTTTTACTGATCACATTTAAGCCTCAACAAACCCCTGGAATTAGGTATTGTTGGTTTCCAAGGATTCACTGCATTTGCCAGGAAGTGAAAGTTCTGGGGCAAAGATGCAGGATGCATCTTTCCAGTAGTGGACCATAACACCACAACACCAACCTGGTCCCAAATGTGAGTAACATGCCTCAAGGAGGGGTCATATTTAACATGTGGGATAGTTAGAACACTTTTGTTCAAAATGAGCATTGAACGTGTTATCAGCTTTGTTTCACAGCTTTTGATTTTGTGGGCTATTCTTCATAGAATTGGTGTCTCATTCATCATGAGGAAATTTTCTAGTATATCAAGGTTATCGTTAATGGATTCAATATGAGTATACACAGTAGACAGTTAACAGGTATCCTAAATTGACGTTATTAAGGGGTTGGAGAGATTGCCAGTATTCACTAGTCATCAGAGCCAAATCTTATGACCTAGACTTGATCCAGGGTTGCTCTGGAAACAGAGGCATTTGATTTGTTTTTTCCTATGAAATCCTTTGTTTAGGCTAACTGTATCTGAAGCCTTTAGTATTGTCTGCCTGAATTGCCTGTAACACTTTAATCATGGAGACAATTATCTGGCCACTGGATGCCACTGTTGCTCAACCAGAAGTCACAGAATGGGGCTTCCTATGGCAATATAATATTAGCCAGTTAAAGAGCATTATTGCTATTATCGACCGTGGATTTATGCCTCCAGACTATTTTTCTTGATGAACACAATCCCTCTACAGGAGTTGCACTTGCCGAGGGCAGGTGAAGTTGAAAAAATATGTAAATAAATGGTTAGCAATGAATTTTTTGGTATCTTTTACTTTCAACAACTCTGCTATAAAAATACCTTTTTTTTTTTTCTGCTTAGTGTACTGTAGCTGACAGTCTCCATTAGTTATCAGCTAATGTTGCATAGTAAGACCAAACAAGTTGTCATGGCCTTAAGCTATTAGAGGGGCCTCTTCATCCTAACAGAGACCCTGGGGTGAAAATAGTTTGCATGAACAGTCACTGGAATATTATTCAGACTCATTAAGTACTGCATTGCAGATTAAAAGAGTTACACAGCTTCTCCATTTATATGAGGTGCGAATGATTAAAAATAACTGGATTGTGTACCTTTTAAAAGCAACATAAAAATTGTGTGTGTTTGAAAAGATCAGACAAGGTTTGGGAGTAAAAAGCTGAAGTAACAAATAAACATGAGGTCAGTTTAGGAACAACCATAATTGCTTCCTATGACAAGATTTGCATAGCAAACACTTCTGATTAAGGTACAGTGAAGGCCACGGGAGTGGGAACCAACTTCAGTATCTTTCCCGGATCTGTGCCTTCCAATCTTGAAGGTGTAGTTTTAGCCAGCACAATTAGTCATTGTTTACTGAAAGGCAGATAGAGCCACAGTTCCTATTTAAATATTTGAAATAATTATATTTATCTTGCCAGCTATATTGATTTTATTTATGTGGTTAAAAAAAAATAACAGTGCCAGTTTTACATATTGGTAAATTTCCATTCACTTCAAATATATTTAGAAAATAGGCAGGGAGTTTCATCAGGATGACCTTTTTCAAGTCACAATTTTGAATATATAATACAATTGCATATATGCATAAAGTATTTTGGTTACCTAAAACATGTATTTTTAGTTTTTACTTTAAAATATAATGTTTTTATGGTCTGTCCCTTGATTGATTTTGTAGTTAACACTCTGCTCTCATTGATATTTGCTGGCCTCACTCAGGGTAGTGAAATGCAGTGCTCAATAAAGTCTCATTTTTATTTTTTTCCTTCCTCATTTAAAAATAAAAGTATAATTATTTTCTTTCAAAAACATAATCTCTTAAGGGAGAAAATTTGGGAAAGGATAAAGCGAGGAGGTTATACTTCTAGAAATATTTAGAGTTTTTAAGTGTCAGGGTCATACTAAACTGGAAAAACGCAATAGAATACTAGTTATTTCAGAGAGAAGAAAGTAGAAAATAATGTTTTTATAGCAAAAGTTGGGGTGAAATTATGGATATATGCATATATAAATGTATATGTCAGTGGCTAACATATATCCATTTTATAGCAAATAGTAGAAAGTAAAGTTATGCTTAAATGTAATCGCATTAAGACAAAATGAAAATGACTTTTGGATTTAGTGGTAAATACTATCATTGACTTATGTTCCTTCAGTAATATTTTGTTAGAGTTATGACTCAAAGAACACAATGACAGTATTCGGAACACCATTCTGAAAAGAAATGGTAGAGTCAGAAAACATCTAAAACGATCATTACTTTTCAGAGTAATGCATAACCTCTTCTCCAGTGTGTTAGGGAGTTCCTGAATGGAGGGATAAGTAGATGCAGTAAGACAAGCAGTGACTCCATTTGTCTAAAAGTGTTCATTTAACAAAGTCACATTAAGCTGTATGAAGCAGACCTCTCTCACCCTCTCTATCTAATAGACAACGATAAATTATCAAAATTGTTTTATTTTCTTCCAGTATTTGATTAGACAAAGAACATTTTTCTTTCTCTATCAATGTTTACCTGAAATGACTACACAGAAAGAATGTGGAGTCAGTATGCATGTATTAGCTAAGACAAATATTAATACCTTACATCATGATACCTGTTAATATAATTTCCTTGAAAATATACATAAAATAGGGGCGCCTGGGTGGCTCATTCGTTAAGCGTCTGCCTTCGGCTCAGGTCATGGTCCCAGGGTCCTGGGATCGAACCCCACATCGGGCTCCCTGCTCCGCGGAAAGCCTGCTTCTCCCTCTCCCACTCCCCCTGCTTGTGTTCCCTCTCTCACTGTGTCTCTCTCTGTAATATAAATAAAATCTTTAAAATAAAAAAGAAAATATACATAAAATACACAAGTTGTCCATGGCAATACTTTATACAGTGTAAGCAAATATTAAAAAGTATTATCTAGTGGAATGTTTCTTCATTCAACAACTTACACTGAGTAATACCAGTTGCTTATAAATTAGTGTTATTTTAAAAGTAAGTTAGTGTCATAATGGAAAACCAGAACAGTATGTAATATGGCATCATAAACTCTTCATATAATGATTTTAAGTAGACTGTATATTTGGGAAAGTCTATGCTCTTTAAAAATTGTTTAAGTAAATGTTTCCAGTTATTCTTAGGTAAAAGTTTCACTGAACAAAAAATATTTCTCTAACTTTATATAGCTTTAGGTTTTTTCCTTATTAAAATTGTTTTTGTAAAAGTAGATATTCTTACCTCAGATTCAAAATATTGTCCAGCCTGGCCTCTTTCCCTATTTTAATAAAATTAAATTGGATGCTGCTATTTTTTGCTCCAAATTCAATATTATCAGCTTGTTGGGATATTTGTATCTTTCTTAAGCCATATTGCTTTGATATAGTAGCACATTACTAATACGTTAGTTGTATCAGCAGTTTAAATATTCAAAGGGGGATGTGAATCAGACTATATTCAAGGCTGATTTTTTTAAATGATAATCTAAGACCTCATAAGGAAAGATATACCAACCAGAATTTGTTTTTCTGGAGTCTTTATAGATCTTTACAGCCAATCAAAAGGAAAACACTTATAGATCAATCAGTATAAGTTAATAACCATCCTTCTGTAGAAAATACATAAAACCCACCATATATCCTTTTATTAGTGCTTTCTCCCTTGTCATCAAACATGATGAAAAGTTTAACTTCTGCCATTTCTTTATTATGTATATTTTTTGCTACTACTTTGTGTGACTCAATAATTTGGACAGCATCTCTGCTGGGCCCTTTCTACTGGTGAATTGTAGTATGAAATGTTTTGGAACATGGGATATTTCTGAGATGCAAAACCTGGGAAATTAGAAAATTGTGATTCATTAGGGACGAAGACCAAGAAGAGAATCTGGCAGATGTCTTTGGGCCTCATGACAGATTTTTCAGTGATGAGGAGAGGCTTGGTAAGGGGTAGTCACCAAGAGAATTGGAGAACTATATTAAAGAAAAGGGAATGGAGTTATACTGAGAGGTAATAGATCAGGAGATGAGGTACCAGGCTATTAATGTGTTGAAAGAAAACTCAACGAGTTTAGGACCCTTTCTGAACTATTCGAGCCTTTTTGCTGAAGCTTTGAAGGTTCATCCATCCCTATACAAATCTGAGATTAAAAAAAGATACATGGTTTCTAACTGATTATGTTAGTTGACTATTTGGCAGGAATTCAAGAAAAATTCTAAGAAGTCTTTGTGACCTTAGTCAGAATAACAGCCATTTTCATGTGCATGGCAAATGTAACTTCTTCAGATTCTTTTGAGAAATCTATGTATCAACCGTAACATGATCAAGCTCTTTGCCAAGTTAGGAGTCCAGAAAAAACGAAGTGCAACATAAGAGGCTACCTGAAAAAGAAACTAACAAACTTTTTCTTGGTTCAGATTTTAGGCCAGGTACAATCATAGCCTCAATAAGGAACTTCACTAGTTAACTTATTTATAAATATATAAACATGCAAAAATAGAAATGTCCCTTTTCTTCTTAGTTTTCAATTGGCAACTGTTACTGAAGTTTTACTTTATCTATAAACTTACAAAGCAGTAAAAAAGCTATCTGGGACACGAGAACTTAGTTTAAGAAAATATATAAAGCAGATACACAACAGGAAAAGGTTTCACTAGGAAAATCATTTTTGCATAACTTTGTTGGAAAAGGCTACTCTGTCCACAGGGCTGAAATTGTTTTGCAGTTTCAACCACAAACCAAAAAATGTCTGTAAGAACTTGGACAGACACTGATGAACATAAAAGCAACACAGATTTATTTATGTTCAGTCCCTCCTCCTTAGCACTTAAAAAATTAAGGCTTAATCACACACATAGACAGAAAATAACACTTACTAACCAAAATGAAAATATTCTCAGGCAGGTCCTCTTTGGATATTAAATTAACTAAGGTCACAAAAACATTTCTTTTGTTAATGTATAGTCATGCATTTAAAAAATGTTTAAAGATTTTTTTTAGCTTTGACACATTGAACATTACCAAAAATATCATAGAATTTCAGAACTATGAGGGTTAAGAACAAAAGATGTTATTTTAATTGCTAGTTAATAAACAAAAACTTCCAGTACTCCATCTGTCATCTGCTTCATCATCATAAAACTGGATCTGCCTTGGTATTTACCAAAATTTCTTTTTGGCTGATGAAATAGGAAAGTCCTAAAGTCTTGAGCACTTCACAGTTACATAGTAGTGAGCTTATTTGAATATTTCCTAAGGCTGAGGCTGTGTTCGTGCTCCAGATCAAGATTTGTGTGTAGGTAAGTGGGGAAAAGGAGGAAGGAATATAAGAAACAATTGAAGTCTGTGAAAATTATGACTTGTACTTAGTAGGTGATCACTACATCATAGATTTATGAAGCCTTAGATTTGGGACATAACAATCCTTTCCTTTAAAGATGAGGCAAAGGGCTCAGGTATACAAAGTGAGTTGCTTGTGATCACAAAATAACTTAGATGATGAGGAAGATGATAATGGGTAGCGGGTGGAGAATTAGAATCCTATATTATTTTTGAATATTCAGGAGAAGAAAATTAATTTATGACCAGATCTTGTTTTCTTTTCTTGGTTGATATTTGTCCCAAATTTATATTTATGGCCAATAGCAAAATGTCTAAAGTAGAAAGCTCTAATCATACTGTTAGGGAAGTCTGAGAAACAAGCTGAAGAGTGGAGTGAACTATAAGACTCCAGGACAAAGTTATATATCTAATGCAACATTGAACTCTGAGATCAATGTGTTCCCCCACAGTAGCATTATCCCACCAGTAGCATTCTGCCACTCATGACGTCAAGACGCTCCTTGAATTCTATTACTAATGGAAAACATGAACTAGGAAATGTGATATGAGGAAGTAGCAAAGACCAAAGGAATCTCTATATTGGGGTTATGGCTTCAGCCAAGGGAAAGCATGAGAAACTGTGAAGGGAAATTGAAGAATTTGGGCCATAGCAACATATCTTCCTCAGGAGGCATGATGTCCTATATGATCTCACTGAAGTTGGATTCTTTTTACTATTTCATTGTGTTCTGGTTTCAGGTAACAAGTAAGAAATTGAACTAACTTAGGAAAAGGGGGATTCAAATAACAAAGCCACAGGAAAAGCTTGAACATTCTTCAGACCTTCAGAAAGAACATGTATTCCTTTATTTATTTATTTATTTTTTTAATTTTATTTATTTGAGATAGAGCAAGTAAAAGAGCACATATGGTGGAGAGGGATAGTGGGAGAGAGAGAAGCAGACTCCTGGCTGAGCATGGAGCCTGATACAGGCTGGATCCCGGATCCCAGATCCCAGGACTGGATTCCAAGGTCATGACCTGAGCCTGAGAGGAAGGCAGATGCTTAACCAAGTGAGCCACCCAGGCGCCCCCTTGTGCTCCTTGCAAATGGCACCTTCATTCTTTCTCACTGCAGCCTGGTCATCCCTACATAGAAGGAAACCTAGGTCAGTTCTGGACTTTTTTTTTTAAATCTCAGAAGCTATCAGTGAATGACTAATAGGAACTCTTTCTTTCCCATGCACAAAAAATCTCAGGGAAGAGACTCTGTGGGAGTGACCATCTGTCAACCAGTTAACAATGATCAAGGCATTTTGATTGGTCTAACTTAGTATTTTGAGTGGTCCAACTTGGAACAAAGGAGTTGGGGGTGTTGTACCATGGAGGTAGATCCAAGTTAAAAATGTAGAACTGAGGGAAGGAGAGTTCCTAGAAAAGGGACACTGAGCAGATAAATCAGGATGCAAACCTGCGGTTTTCTAAGTAATATGTTGGGTTACTCAGATTTGTTTTTTTCCAGGTTGAAAATAATAGCAACATATTTTTGTTAATACAGCTGATAAAGAATTATTATAAAGATACATGGAAAAGTGAAGAAATACAGAGATTCTCTTCAGAAATCCTCTAGCAATCATAGAGGATTTAGCATGTCCTGTCTACATCTGGTAGCAAATGTCCCCTACTCTGGTATTCCTTTCTTATGATGACTCAGTTGAGATGGGAAACCAATGAGACCAGACACATAAAAAATTAGCTATTGACTCTAGCTCATGGATTTTACATTCTCACTTTTCTAACAGTTGTTCCACACAGGATACTTCCTTCCTAAGTCTCTAGGGTCTCATAATCAAATTATATAAACTAGACTCTGATTGAGTAGACCAGTCACCATCAAAAACAATATGGGATGCCTCTGTTGGGTAGAACTTTCATGCCAATTCATTTTATAGGCTGCTGGTCAGATATCCAGCTTTGGTTAGGTAGCAATCATTGCTTCAATCAGAACCTCCAAAAAATGGGGTCAAACAGAACAAATTGAAATGGGTATCATGGCAAATCATGGGTATACAAGGTAATTTAATTGGTAGATGCCTTGTACAGACTGTCAAGCATCCAAAAGAAATTGATGAAAAGGTAAAAACTATCACAGTGGACATAAGTAGAAAATCAAAAACAACCCAAATTATCCAGGGCATTTAATTTTTTCCTCAACTTAAGCTAAAATACAAAATTTCTTCAACTTCTTATAACTGTTATCAGAAACAAGACCCTTTTTAATATAGAAACTTAAGCTTTCCCCAAAGCAGGAAAGTTTTTTTTTTTTAATTTTTTTTTTTTCACGTAAGTTGTTACTCTGGGGACAGAAGGAAAGTTTTAAAAAGCAGCAGTTTTCATGGAAGAGAGGTGTTTGAGCATCATGATTAAGAGCAGAAGGAGATTCAAGGAAAGGAGACTGAGAAGAGATTGAATGAAAGGAAAGAAAATAGAGGGGGGAGGGTGATAAAAATAGAAAGCAAAGATAATCCCAAAGAGCAGTGTGCATAGTTCTGAGGCAATCAGTACCACTCCGGTCCAGTCACCATCATCTGTTCTGGGCTTAGTTTCTCTAGGCTCTAGGCTGCTTCTGGGTAAAACAGCATGCTCAGCTTGTTTGGCCTCCTCTCTGTGCCTGTTACTTGCTGTGGGCCTAAGAAAGAGAAGGCTTCAGGTTTCTGGGATGAGGCTGCTATTTCTCTCTGTTCTCAGCTCCATGAAAATTCTTAAGGGACAAGGCTATAGATAAAAGATGTGGGGGAGGAATGGGAAGGTCTCAAATGATGAGTGAGGTGGCTTGATTTTTAAGCTCCCTTGATACTTTTTATTTATATATTTTCTGCTTCTAGCAAGACATAAAAAGTAAAATAATTCATACATAGAATGCCTGTGCAAATAGCAAACCAATAACCTACTACCCCCAGGAGGTTCTGGCCTCTGCCCAGGGTACAGTTTCAGAGCTGTGAAAGGCAAGGGATATGTACACTGATATGACCCAATCCTGGGATATTTTTTATCAAGAAAGGCACAGAAACTCCTATAGTTAGCAATAAACTGGGGACTGGGGCGTGTGGACTTGCAGAGTTGACAACACAGAAGGAGCCTAAAGTTGGGTCCACTGTAGCATAAGCCTAATCATTTGCGTTGGTTATGTCCTGGCATGGCCTTAAGTTGAAGACATTGAACAGCTGAGGAGTGGGACAGTTTCTAGCCCTTCAGAACCACATTCAAGCTTTGGACAAGAATCTGCTTAATGTCAATGAACCCCAAACCAAGTTGTCCTAGAGTCCAAGGAAAAGGTGAAAAGACTTATAAACTGAAAATCAAAGGATGTAGCTATACAAATGTGGTCACTTTCGGAGGGTGGGAATGGTGGGAGAGATGGCATAGTTGGGAAAACGGGTGATTGATTATATTCCCAGGACCACCTAACCAGCAGAGGCTACCGGTTGCTAAACCACCTTTTAAATTACTTTGAGTGTGGAGCAGGAGAGTTTAGAGAAGGGTGAAGGCTTTATGCCCGAAGCAACGTTTTCTTTTCTTTTCTTTCTAGGTCCAGTCTGTGGATGAACACGGTGGGGCAATAAAGAAAATGGTGACTTTCTTGTTTAAAAAAAAAAAAATCCGTAAGCCACCTTCCTGTGCTCTCCGCACTCCACAGGCCAGCTGTCTCGGGCCTCTGTTTCAGTCTGTGGTCTTGGGTGAGCCCTTTAAATCCAGCTTCCCCCCGCCCCCACCAGCACGCGCCCGCTCCCAGACAGGTGTTTTCCCAACTCCTGAGACTGAGGATTTTGGGGAGTGTCTGAGCCAATAAGATTTCCCTTTGGGGTGGGGGCGGGGGAAAAGGCGTGGCTAGTTGGGTCAGAGCGGGGGCGGGGTTTTCGCGGCTGAGCAGAGCCAGCCTGGTGGCGTGGAGGGTTGTTTTATCCGCCCCCCTCCACCTTTTTTTTTTTTTTTTTCTCCTCCCGGAGTCTTATTAATTTCTCTGTGGGGCTGCAGCTGGAGACCGCGGAGCGTTGGAAATGACGCTCGGAGCTTTAATTACCGCAGCCGCCGGACAAGTGTGAGGAAAGCTGACAGGAAAAAGGACAGGATCGGGGGAGAAGCGAGAAGCTTCCCCCCACTCCCCTCGTCCTCCTATTCCCTCCCAATTTGGACTGGAGGTGCAAGGAAACTGAAAAGGGAGCCGAACATAGCCCGGCTAGGGGGAGAGGCCGGAAACCTACCGCCTCTTTGCAATCAACTTTTTTTGGAAACCTTTTTCCCCCTTCCTTTTTATTGTTGACCAACCAGTGAGAGAAAGTGAGGAGGGAGCGAGAAAGCAAAGGCTCACACAGGGAAATAGCTGCACAGTCCGGCCCGGAGAACCAGGCGCACATACTCGAGCACACTCCCACACGCGCACACAAGCGCGCACACTCACCCCCTCCTCCGGTCCCCGGCCCTGGACCCGCGGGCGCTGACTCGGTCGCCGGTGCTTGGAGCGGGTGCACCGCGCACGTCGCGCGCCAGTTCCCCTCGCGCCCCCAAGCGCGCCTGGCTGAGGAATCTCCTCCGCGTGCCCGAAAGGGGATATGCCATTTGGACATGTAATTGTCAGCACGGGATCTGAGACTTTCAAAAAATGAAGCTGGCGACAGGACTGTGGGTCTGGGTGAGCCTTCTCCTGGCAGCGGGGACCGTCCAGCCCAACGCTTCTCAGTCAGGTGGGTCGCGCGCGGTTCTTTCTCGCGCTCCAGTTGTTGAACCTGCTGCCGCTGGCTTGGCTGCGTCGGGTGGCTCCCTCGCCCCCTTTGCCCAGAGACCCTCTGGCTCCCAGGCGTGGAGGGACCACTCCACTGGGGCCTCTTCCTTGCGCTTCCGTTCGTCCCTCTTTCTATCCCCAAATTTAACCTTTTTGTGTACCTGTGTTTTATTTATCATGAAATATCACTCTGCGACCCTGTCCCTTTTCTCTCTCTCCTCAACCCCCTTTTTTCTTTCTCGCACGTTTTCTGTGATCCTAAGTGGGATCCCTTGTGGTCCTGCTTGTTGTGCGGGACATGGGAGACACAGTTCCCGAGTTAGAGGAGACGGTCCTCTGGCCGT
>NC_138371.1:21811861-21824082 GCF_054177405.1 Leptonychotes weddellii
AGGGGTCAGACTAGACTTGAGCCCAGCCTGGGCAGCTGGAGCGCGGCAGGAGGGCGCGCTTCGGCCCGGGGGCACAGAACTCTGGGCCTCCTACGCCGGCGTCCGGGAGCCTTCGCCCCATTGACAAGAGGGAGCTTGCTTGCCTGCGTGCTCTCTTTAAAAAAAAAAAAAGGGGGGGGGTGGTTTGACATACTTGAGCCGGGAGCCCGGCCTTCCCGTCGGTTGCTGTTTGGCTTCAGGAAGAGTTCTTCCTGTAGTTCAACTTGCTATTGGCCGGAGTCCCTCCAACTTCTCTGTTTACTGCCCGGCGCGGCTGCCGAGCCGACCCGTTGCGCGAATTGATTTAACCCGAGAGGCGGGCGCGACTGCGCTGCCACTGTTTGCAGGAAAGCTTGAGCCCCAGGTACCTGGACAGGCAGAAGGCTTACTGACCCCCGAGAGGCAGCCGGGTGGAGCTGGCGCACCGCGGCGGGCAGGGCTAATGACAGCACCTGCAGTGCGAGGTTGCTCAAAGTTTCTGACACTCGCGTTTCCTGGGGATGAAAGTGGGACAGGAAAGGACGGAGGACCGGTGACTTATGCAGCCAAAGGGGGCCTTTTGGAGAGCGGGGGAGATTTCCGGAACCATCCGGGGCTGGTCGCGGGAGCGTGGGAGGCAGCTAGAGGAGATAAAGCCCCCGGGAGTGGCGATAGGAGAGCTTCAGGCCCCCGGAGGGTGTCCTTCTGACCTCACCAAGAAAACAGCGCGCTGTAGTTTTCCCGCTCCGCCCCCGCCGCTGCCGCCTACCCCTCCTAGCCTAGTAAATAACAAGTTACAATCATCGAGCCTTTCAAAATGACCTTCGAATGCCACCAGTGTGCGCCGTTTGTACTAGCCGTTTGCACCCTCCCAAATACTCCGAAATTCTTCATGCATACCAGGTCCCGCGCGCTCCAGCCACCTCCGGAATTACACCAACACGACTTGAGATTCCAAGCGGCCTCTTAGATACATCCCTTTTTATCTTCCTCCGCACTCCGAGTCCCTTCATATTTTCCCTCAATGGGTTGATTATGCACATTGACCCATTCAAAAGCATTTGCGACCGACATGCAGACTTAGCCGAGAGGAATTTCTACGAGGCAACCTACTGGGGGCTGTCTGGTTTAGCCTCAGCCGCTGGGGGACCCGGCTCCGAGTCCGCAGCAATTTGGTATTAACTGTGTGGCTCAGGGTTGAGCTATGCCGAAAAGCCCTTTTCAGAATTTCTGCAAAGAATGTAATCCAAATTAGTTCTGCAGCTGTCCTCTTCCTCGTCTCAGGCGACACCGCCTCGCGCCCTCGCTGGTCTCTTCTCGCTTCCCCCCGCGAATTGTCAGACCCACAAGTGAGCCCATTTAGAGCGCGAGGATTAGCGTGCCATTGTTGTTCCGTGTGTGACTCTGTACTTGAAATTCTAGGGGCACAAAGGCGAGCCTCACTTGTTCAAAACACAAAGTGATCTAGATGAAAGGGCCGCACAAAGAAAAGCTCTCGGGTGCATCCCTGGTATAATTGCAACACGCATGCTAAGGTGATCCACTGAAAAACTGTAAATGCCCCTAGGGACTTCTTTTTTTCACCCTATCCCACCCCCACCCTGCCGCATCTGGCAAGGAAAGTTCAGCTGGTTTTAATATAGTGCTTTTATAAAACCAAGTTACTGTCTAGAGTATGAGTGAGGCTCTGTGTGTTTGTGGCTGTGTATGTGGGGTTGTATGTTCCCAAGTAAATACATATTGCGTGTCTCTCCTCTCGCGGTTAGCAGTCAGTAGCAGTTTGGAGGAGTTTGTTTTGGTCCAAATGAGAAATTAAGTGCGGATAAGTAAACTAAGCTGCCAGAGGGCGACAAGATGTTGAGTGAATTGCTTTTAGATGAAACAAATTAAGGAAACGAGGGAAGACAATCTGCTTCTCGCATTATTAGACACGCTTGGAGTTCAGGGGAAAGTGGCATATTTTTGAAATGCTAATTTCTTAAGAAGCAGAAGGAATGCACCTTATTTACTGCTCTATGTGAACAGAATAAAGATATGGGTGGGGGGGAGATTCTGTTATATAGATCTAAGATATTTATTAAAATAATTGTAATGGAAAAGGATCTGTTTTTTTTTTTTTTTCTTCTTTTGCTTGAGGAAAAAGTCAGCTTTAGAGAAGACAATTTTTAAATAAATCTTGAGGACTTTGTCTCATTTCCAGTAATTCATTTTATCTAGAAATAGTATATATAGCCAAAGGCCCTTTATATGACTATTATAAAGCCTTTACCACCAAAAGGGATAATTTCAAAATTTTTCTTTTCCTGGCATGATTGAAAAATAATATCACCTTTGTATTGAAATACAATATATAATACTGAAGCAATGCTTTTACATACCTCAATAAATATGGGATGAACAAGTTCAGTTTCCATTTCTTATTTGCAAGTAACTTAGTTCTGCTTTTCATACTATAAAATAACACTTTTTTTCCCCTACATATGTAAGATATATCTTCAAACTTAAGGTTGGGTTTTTTTTTCTACATTTGAGAAGAAAAAAGTTAATGAAACTTAGATAAATGATGAAAAAGATGTAAAATATATTTAAAAAAATCTTTCCTACATGTGTTTACTGTAAGCACACCCACAGGATACTGTTTTTTTTTTCTTCTAATTTTGAAATTCTTATGTATGTAAAAAAGATCTTTTTAGAAGAAGGTATTTTTTTTCTTCAGAATGCTTCTAAACAAATTTATACCTATCATACCTGCAAATAACTTGAAAATACTATGATATGGACTGTTGTGATAAAATTGAATGACTGGTTGTGTCATGATTCCTCATCTTCTGATTTTTTCCTTTTATTTTTTAATTTTTTTCCTTTTAAACTAAACTGCTTTTATTTTAATCATTCATGCATATAAAGTCAAATTTTTTTGAAAATCAATACTTACTGCTTTAAATATTTTTTCATTTAGTCACTGGAAATGTGTCTTAATAAGAAATTACATTAGAATATTTACCAGGGCATGCACTTCATGGAAGATTTATGTATTTTTTACACTAACCTGAACACAGTAAGTTTGCATTGGCTGATTTTTAGAGTTTGCTTTCATTTGAGGGAAAAATCGTATTTCCTCCTTAAAGTGGATTCAAATATTTAGTATTCATGAGCTTTCATGCCTTTAGTTCTTAAATAGAAGTACTATTTATCATCTGTCTTATGCATTCACCCTTTCCATTACTATAGATTCTTTCTTTACATCTTATTATTTATTGAGTTTATGCATGTGAATATATATATTTTTCCCTCCACCACTAAGTGTATTCTTTTTTGTGTGTGCTTTTCCCAGCAACCTGCCACTCAGCCACTGCAGGAGTCCTCTGAGCCAGTTTTCATTCTTTCTTTCTGATAAATCTGATATGGCTGGTTGGCCGGACAATTGCAAGCCATTCCATTGCACAGATTTATTCCTGAAAGAAAATAAAAAGGCATCGATCCAAGATCACTAGCACATCTCAGAAACCCTGACTCCAAGGCCAGATCTTTCTACAGAGAAGTTCCTTTTTCTATATCTCTTTCTCTCTTTTCCCCTCTTGACCAAGGATGGAAGGTAGACTACCCCCATTTAAAAAATACTAGGGATGCAAGGAATTATGCTCTAAATATTCTCTGAAGCCTTTGGATTAGAGCTACCTTAGATTAATGACTATGCCAAGTGCACATTTTAAACAATAAATTGAATTAGAGTGCCTTAAACATTACAATGCTTTAAAGTGGTGTCATGTTTATATTATTTCAAGCCAGTTATTAAGAAAATTTAACATATTAAAAATAGCAACAAGTTTTTGCTTTATTATACAGTGTTCTGCTGCTGTTGGATATCTATGTGTAATTTGTAAGTGCCTAAAACATAAATGAAGCAATGATCAAAAAAGATGTTCTGTTACCTGCAACCTTATTAGCACTTGCTGTTTGATTTCACCCTTTTGAGAGATACTGCTTTATAAAGATGTTAATGTTTACATTAAAATTAGCTTATACATGTTCAAGCCTACAGCTGTTCTACAAAAATTATTTGTCAAGCATCTTCCACTGTTATCTTTTACAATGATCTGAGTATGTATTCAGGGCAGAATCTAATTATATTATAAACTTTTCTTCAGGTTATATCATTTTAGCAATGTTTTTCTATGTTACATTTGACCATATGGAACAAAATTGCTCCTTATATCTAATACTCATTTTCTGGATTATTTTAAATATCGGGCAGTTGGAGTAAAACCGTACTTTTCATGCTTCCTAACATAGTTGTTGACTGGAGTTTACATTTATACTGACAATTCCTTAATTTTCTTTACTATTATTTTTTAGTGAAAAGGTTCTACATCAGTGTTTCCTGAGCCTGTAGCTGTGCTACCTACTTTGAAGGAGACATTAACTGCCTGTTTTGTGGTTAAATTTGACATAGGACATAGCTAGGTGTTTTAAATCAGGATTTCTACATGGTAGGGACAGATTCCTCCAGTTTCTTGTTAATACCTTGAGCAACTCATTCCATGTCTTTGTGACTTGGCTTCTGTGCCTGAGGGGAAAATGCATGTAATATACTCTCTTTGTCCATTGTATAGCAGTTTTCTGAAAAATGGCTCTAAAGCTCTTCCTTAATATTGAGATACATTCCAGTAACAATTTAATTGATATATTTTAAAATGTATACACATACATACATAAATAAACACAATGTAACATAGTGTAAACTTTCAGCAGACTATCTTTGTTGAAAGAACACCTTTTGGTTATTAAACCAAAGCATTTGTACTTGAAGGCCATTTCCCCCAAAATATTACTTTTCAGAATTGCTCTATGGTCTTTTTGGATTTCACTGTGTATGGCTTTTTCTCTCTTTCTGAGTTGTTGATAATTCTGACATATTTATTACATAAATTGACCTATTTTCCAAATCTTTAATCAAAGCTTTAAAGTCACTTTCTTGTTTTCATATTTGACACTTAAACGAGTGGTTTCTACTTGTATTAATTTTTCAAGAGGGAAGAGAATGGTCTCACTTCTGTGACACAGAGGTGACATATATGGGGCCGAATTGTAAAGTGTTTTTTTGTTTGTTTGTTTGTTTATTTTTTGAACATATAGTAATTATTTTACAGTGGTTTTAATTTTACGTGTTACTCTGCAGGCCCGTTGCTCTGTACAAATCCAGAGGGCAGCAGCCACATAGAATGTAATGGGAATGGTTGCACATCTGCACTGTGAGTTGCGGGTCAGCAGCCCTGCTGTTGTGTGATGCTACAGAGTAAAGCACCAGAATAAAAGTTACAAGAATTGGATTCTGGTCATACAGTCATTTATTCTGTGATCATGGGTTAGACTTCTTGCTCTGTGTCTTGGTTTTCTGAGTCTCTCTTAGGGTGGCTAAGGTGATCCCTAAATGATTAGCATCTTGAATTTTTAAAATGATTCAGTTGGACAGAAAAAACAACGTTTAGAGCATTTAGAAAGAGAAATCCTTTGGTTTTTAATTAATTTTGTTAGTGGATCTCTTTTCAAGTGAATTCATGTGTGTAACCCTGGTCTCTAAAACAGGCGAAAGGGGAAAAGGAGAGCTGCTTCTGTTAAAGCTGAGGCTAGACGACAGCTTTGTGCTCCCTGACGTTGTCACTTCCCCACTCTCCTTCCACTCTTGCCTCTACTCTCCTGTGCTTGCTTCACAGAAATCTAGCACTAGTTAGAAACTATCTAGTTCAGTCCCATCATTTTTTAAGTGAGGAAACTGGAAGCCTGAGGAAGTGAGATGATATAAGTTAGCTGGCAGCTTCTGACACCAATATCATTTTCCTTAACACACACAGAAGTACTTGAAAATTCAAGTTGCGGACACTTGAGGAAAAAAAAAAAAGAGTAAACACATACAAGGTTGTGTTGCTTTAAAAGAGAATTGCAAAGTTGAAATGAAAACAAATGGATCAGAACTATAGGCCTAACCATCAAACTGGGAAGTTCTTTTCAAGGGGAAGACCATGGGATCATCATCATCCTTAATTTATATTTAGGAAGTAATCATTGATTGCATTTATAGCTTGCGACACATTAAGATTAAAAAAAAAAAGAGTAGAGTGTTGACCCTGAAAGTCAGATAAGAGCATCTGCACTACTATCTGTACAATAGCCTTCAAGGTTTTCTTTTACCTGGGACTTTATGAAGATGACTAATAAGGAGAGAATGGTTATATCTCTATTCTGTATTAAGTAACATACAAGCTTAAATAAAATGGCTTATAAGGAATAGACAATGGGTTCTTCATCACCAATGAGTTGGTGGGGACCCTTAACCACAAATCCATGGGGATACTGCAGATTCTTCCAGGCCCCTCCTTGGACCCAAGGTTCTTTATCTTTTCCACTGTCTTTGTTGGGCCTTCTTTCTTCAGATCTCTACTAAGATCACATGTATATTCTTTGAATAAGTATATACGCTAAGCTTTAAGTACTAAGACTTTATAAAGGTATTTCTGTGGCACATTTGCCTCCTTCTGCTTGCCTTCTGTGAGATGCTGCCTGTGGGCCTTCTTACTTTGCAGTGTTCTTAATTTCACCTTAACTCTTTCTGATTGTCTCTTGTCTTCCACTAGGCACCAGAGCTTTCTGGGATTTGATCAGCATACTCATGGGCCATAGTGACAGAAGGGAGATTAGAAACTTGTTTTGGCAGGACGAGTCACTTCCTGTTAGGAATTTGAGATGAAAATGGACCCCCTGTAAAATATTAACATAGACACACCATGAAACTTCCTGTGCAACATCATTAAACCTCTCCCGTGAGAAATAGCTCAGGGTCATTACTGTTAATCATGTTATTTCCAATATTGCAGGGGTTAGTGAAGCATGCTAAACACCAGCAAGAATATGCAAGACTTAGTTTCTGAATCTAGGAACTTAGAATAATAGGTATCAAGGCTGTATGAATGTTTATATGTATTTCATTTTAAATGTAGCTAAAGCTATTTAAAGAAAACACAATGAATGGTGAAATAAGCACTCATTTATTTCCCGGAATGATCAGACTTGTAAATAATCAGTTTCACCTACATTTTTACTACTCTTCTGACCTTTACTAATGTCTTGTCCCATATACATCCAGTATAGGTGGACATTCAGGTTTTAAGCCTTAAGGATACAAGTGGGGATTGTAAATCTGTTTTAAATAGATGCATCTGCTGGTCATCTATGATCTGCTAAGGATATCTTGTGGCTAAGCTGGTAAGGACTGAAAGAAGTAGCAATAGATTCTCCAGTTTCCGTGACTATATCTAGTGTGGTCATAGCTTGAGTAATAAGTAGTACAATTCTCTATTTCAGGATGGGTTGCCTTCACTAGCAGGGGAATGCCTAATTGAGGTCATGGATGGTAGTGATTATTTTGCTTTAGGCGAACTCTCCTTTTACTAAAATCTGTCTTTGTCATTATTTTCTATTCTTCCCTATAGGCTTAGAGAATATGAGAATATGAGTTTCTTTCTATAGGGACCTATGAAAACCAAATAAAAATAAAACAGAACAGTATTTCTTTTAGTCAAACACTTTTTATTTTCAGGAGTTCCTTTTGTCCTATCATTTTGTCTAGAACTAAAGCAGTTAAACACGTTTTGTGTCTTTAAAAGGGAATTCAGTTACATAGCTTATCAAAGTTTACTCCCTAAGATTTTTATTAACCCCATCTAGTGTTTAAAAACCTCAGAGCAGAGCTATTGCAAGATCCTCTGTACTGGTCCCCTTGTTGATGTCCTCTTACCTCCAAGACTTCCTTCTTATCATTGCCAGATGCCCATTTCTAATATAGTACTTTTATTATCCTACTTTCTATTTGGAAGCCTTCAATGGATTTCCATTGTAAAGTTCAAAGACTACTAAAATAGTGTTCAGATTTTTAAAAATCCATTCTTAAGAGTTTTCTTAAGACGTATTCTAAGAACCACGCTGACCTAGTCAGTATTGCATTACTATCCCTTGCTTGTCTCTGCGTTTGCTTACCCCCTTCCCTGGAATTCGTGGCTCACTTGGTGCCTCTGCCTGTTTAAACCTTTGAATCTTTTCAATTCTACATTAAACCATACCTCTTCATTACATTTTTTGTTCACTGATTAGCCTATAATCTTTATCTATGTCACTTATCTGGCCTTTAATCTTGAACGGTAGTGTAGTTTTAACTTTTTAAGAGCAGGAGTTTTTATCCCCTGCCAAGACTAATGCAGTGCCACATATATAGTAAGCTTTTTAAAAATATTTTTTAAGTGAAAAAAATAACATACATTTGCTGAAACAATTTTAAGCTCATTCATGGATGGTTATTATTTGTAATTAAACCATATAGTGCACAAAGCAAGCTGTTCTCAAAACATAATTATAGAATTCTTAATAATAGATATTAGGCATGTTTACCCTGGGAATTTCTTTAATTGCTTTCTTGAACTTCCTAGGATATTTCTTTCAATGGATTGTTTCCAAGAATATATCACTTGTCCCCATTCCCATTTTTAGAGTCTGTTCATAATATGGTACAAAGTATTTCTGTTGGTTTTATTTTTGGTGAGTTAAATATATGTGAATACCATTCTTAAATGTAACTGTTTTAGTGGCCCACTATTTTTATGCGTCATTACTTTGCGATTTATTTCCCATTTAAAAATTTTAATAAGTTTTTAAGCAATAAGCATGTACTGATTCATCAATGTATTTCAGGACATGTTAGGAACAGGAGGACCTATAAGAAGCTCAAGGTGCCAACTTTCTCCTTTTTTTAAGGAAGGATAGATGAGGCCAATAAAACACAATATTAAAAATATGTTATTAAGTGGTTTTCCAAACCTTTGGGAGGCACATTTGCCTTCAGAGAGATGCTAATAAGTATTTCATGAAAAAGGGGTTCCAGACCAAATGTGATATTTTCTATTCTTAGATATATGTGATAATACAACTTCGTTATAACTGAGATTTCTTAGTATCTTAAAATAGACAAATAGACATATGCCTACCATTTAAAAAGTGTCCTATGAAGAAAGCACATCAGCATAACTAAACCGAGAGGTGACTGGGATTCTCTCCGCTGCTCTTTTAGATGATCCACTCTGCGTTCTGAAAATTGGTGAAATGATTATAGTATTTATAGTCAGATTCTATGAGTGAAAGATGCTCTTCCAGACATTTCTTCTTCAATTACCAGGTTGTAAGAAAGTCAGCCTTTCTAGGTCACTGCAGCACCCTAATTTTACCTTAGCTTATAATGGCTTGAAAGACTTAATGTAACTTTCAAGATTATCTAACAGTCTGCAGAGTAATATATTAATGAGAGAGGTTGGGCATGGATACATTAGCACTTCTGTCTGAATTCTTCTATAACTTTCTTGATTGTTTTTCCTCTAAGAATTCATGAGAAGAGAGTTTGAGTCAGGGATTATTGTTCCTACTTTGTAGATGAGGAAATAGGGATATAAAGGAGTAGTATGTAAGGGTGAAGCCTGACTGGAGCATTAGTCTGGTACAGTTACATGTCTGCCCTGTCCTGAGAACCAGCTGGTTCTGCCTTCTGTGTGAGTGACAGAAGCTAGGGATGCCTCTCAAAGGCATGGCTCCTCCACTGTACTTACCCCACTGTGTGAGAAAGGGGCGCTTAGCACACCAAATCCTTCTGCCTTAAGGTCAACAGCTCTTTTTGCTTTCCCTGAAGTCATGTGAAGAAACTTGTCCAATAAATCCTTTAGGTTACATTGTATTTCTCCTCCTTCATTGGATTCTCCGTAGTTCTTTGTTTGTGTTTTGTATATTAAAGGAAACAATCATGTAAGCTTTGTCTTCTTGAAAAAAACTTCAAAGCAGAGGTATAGCCAAGGTTTTGGGTCCTGTACTTATACAGTTTTGGGAACTTCTTTTAAAACAATTCAGAAATAGAAATACAAATTAAGAACAAAGCCTTGGAATGCACCAATGCAAGAGAAGGGCTCTGAAGCTGAAGCCTTAAAAAAAACAAAAACAAAACCAAAAAACTTTATGGTAACTCTCCCTATGTTAAAAAGATATATATATATATTTTAAGAAACAACATCATTCCTCTTTTACTAAGGACTTTGAGTGTAATTTTAATTTATTTTTCTACTTCATGTAGTTGGTATCCACTATTTTTTTTAATTTTTTTTTTTAAGATTTTATTTATTTATTTGAGAGAGAGAGAATGAGAGAGAGAGAGCACATGAGAGGGGGGAAGGTCAGAGGGAGAAGCGGGCTCCCCGCCGAGCAGGGAGCCCGATGCGGGACTCGATCCCGGGACTCCAGGATCATGACCCCAGCCGAAGGCAGTCGCTCAACCAACTGAGCCACCCAGGCGCCGGGTATCCACTATTAATGAAGAAGAACACATGGCTTCAAAAAAAAAAAATCCTGTTGCCTAAAATCACACTGTAAAGCACGTCAGTAATGTCTTTTGGTGAAAATATGTACTAATAGAGACAATTATCAGAATATTTTTCTTTAAATATGACCATGCCAAATCCAGGTATATATCTATTTTCTTGATATCATATTTTTAAGTATGGGTCATGTAATACTGTCCTTTGGACAGTCTATAGTTTATAATGTGTAATTTAAAGGAATCTTGCAGTTTTGATATGTAAAAGCTGTATTATTAAGGCCCTACCCCTTGAAATATATAGCTCATTGAATTTTTAATCATTTGTTATTTAGCATAGATAACAATCTGTCTTTGACTTTTACCCTCTGGCTAAGTTAAATGTGAACATTTTAATCACAGTAGACATTATTACTAGCTGTGAATGAAACAGTGCATCTAAATTAAAATCAGTATTCAGTTCAGATATATGGTAATATTTAACTAATATATTAACACATTTAAGTAACAACAGGATTGGTATTTCAAGTTATACTTTTACTACGTAAAAATACCAATTGAACAGTTAACAATATTTCCCAGTTGTTTAAACATCAAATTTAGCAGCCCATTATCCCTGGTGATACATCGAAACCTCTAAAAGTGTACTTAGAATTAACAGAAGCTGAAGTGATTGGTATTCCAGTATCATTCTTTAGTGGCCTTTTTTATTTCTTTTTTTTTTTAAGTACAGGATGAAATTTGAAAGTATACAAAGCTCGAAGATAAATTAAACTAGACAAAACATTTTATGCAACTGTTGGTGAAAGGGGCATTAGTTATTTCTGTGCTTACTATATTGCTTGTGGCCAGAATTAGCACACCATGAGCCAGAGAAAGAGATAAGACAAACAATGGCACGCAGCTAATTTTGTTTAGCAAATTTAGATCTGATACATGCTATTCCACTCCTACAAACTGATTCAGTCACTCTTTGAAAGGTGCAGATGAAGTTTGTCTCCCACAGTTTTAACAGCTTTCACTCAATATTTATAGGCTCTATAAAAATAAATTTCTGTAAGTACCATATTTCTCACTGGCAGAAGGAGCACTGTGAAGTTAGATTTATAAATGAAAAAAAAAAAAAGGAAAACCAAAAACATTTCAATTGTTCTAGGTCTGCAAAGAATAAAATATATCAAGACATCCAAAATATCTTTGTTTCAAGGGCATATATAGTCAGTTTTGGGTATTCAAGGATTTTGACTACATGTGAGTGAATCAGAAGTCCCATTATTTTATGGTAATTTTGTGATTTGAATCTGGCATGTGGTGAGACTCATATTCTGCAACTAGTCATTCCTCTGCTATATAAGCCAACAGGATAGTATCCACTGTAATGATCAGGAAGTAGTTATAAAACAAAGCAAGCAAGAAACCCAAACTTTGGTCTTTGTAAAAAAGTACTATCATGCAAAAGAAAATAAATTTTAGTGAAATTTCTGAATGAGGCTAATTTGTATGAAAAAATGTCACAGAATGTGTTACACTTGATAGAAACATGATTCAGGGAAAGCCAGGAGTTTGTACAATAATATCCATAATTTGGGACTACCTTAACATTTCTTTTTTTTTTTTTTTTAAAGATTTTATTTATTTATTTGAGAGAGAGAGAATGAGAGACAGAGAGCACGAGAGGGAAGAGGGTCAGAGGGAGAAGCAGACCCCCTGCTGAGCAGGGAGCCCGATGCGGGACTCGATCCCGGGACTCTAGGATCATGACCTGAGCCGAAGGCAGTCGCTTAACCAACTGAGCCACCCAGGC
>NC_138371.1:21824182-21847104 GCF_054177405.1 Leptonychotes weddellii
GTACCTTAACATTTCTAGAAGTCTTTTCTAGCACAGCAAATTAAAAGATATCTGAAGGTTATAATGTTATTTACATATCAGCTAGAGCTTTGTCATGGCTTAAGACTACATTCTCCATAATCAAGCTCACTATAGAGAATAATTCTCATATTCATGAATTGTTCATCTCATCATATTTCCAGTGGTTATTTCAAGGTTAATTTTTTTCAGACAGCTTCTCTCTTGATTAAAGTCTGTAGTAATTGTATATGTGCTGATATAGCACATGAAGGTTTTAAACCAAAGACATCTTTGATTTCATACCAAGTCAAGATCAAATGCTTTTCAGTGCTTCCTGTTCACATATATGAAAAATAACTTTAATGTTTATTCTTAATTTCAACTAAGAATGTGAAGACTTTTGTTTGGCATTTTCAAAATCCTGTAAATCCTTGTGTCCTTTAAGAGTATGAGCAGAAAAAAAAAAAAAAGAGTATGAGCAGAAAAGTATTTATCATTACTAGGACTGTTATTCAAGTGCTGTGTTCCTTACAATTTTACTGATTGTTAAAATATTGAAATACATTCTTCCTTGATTGGCTTTCCCAGATCTGCCCCCCCATCCCTTCTGGCACCCCTTTCTTAGACTTTCCAGATCAACTAAAGAATTAATACCTGGCACAATCATGGACCTGCATATTTCAGTTCTGGCATATGCTGTGATCCATTCTGATGTCCCTTTTTGCCATTATAGTCACTAAACAGTTTCAGTGTTACCCTTACACATTATAAAAGTTTTGCCATAAGTTTTTAAAATAATAGTATATGAATAGTACGATACTAACTTTGCCACAATTAAGTATTAGCCAGTTTGAAGAAGGCATGTTTCCAGCTTAAGTGTATAATAGCCTAGGTACTTTCTTATTTCACTCGAAGTTTAAAAAGAAAGGGCTTAAAAATGATAGATAGGATGTCATTTGTCTACATATTGAATTCACCTAGGAGAAAATCACATGAGGGAGGCAGGCCAAAGGACTCAAATAAATGGGTACTATGAATTTTCCTGAGAATGGATGTGGGTGAATTGGGCTGCTGAAGAATCACAGCAATTCAGGGCGCCTGGGTGGCTCAGTTGGTTAAGCGACTGCCTTCAGCTCAGGTCATGATCCTGGAGTCCCAGGATCCAGTCCCGCATCGGGCTCCTTGCTCAGCAGGGAGTCTGCTTCTCCCTCTCATCCTCCCTCTCATGCTCTTTATCTCTCATTCTTTCTCTCTCAAATAAATAAATAAAATCTTTAAAAAAAAAAAAGAATCACAGTAATTCGAATTTGTGATTGCTATAATTTATGCAATAATAACCATATTGCATGCTTACATTATTAATCAGAATGAATAGTTATCTGGCAAGGTGTCATTTGTCCCATGTGTGTATTAAGTCAGTTAAGACATGGGACTGTTCCTTGGTGGCACCACACATACTCTCTTCGTTTCTGGTGGATAAGGAGAAGAACACATCCAATTTAAAATTTTACGTTTACACAATTAAAATGTAATATCATGAAAGAAATTGTGAATATCAACTTAATTATGATACTCTTGGTAACTTAGATTTGGACATGTGATTTATTTATTTACTTTTTGCAAAGAAAACTATATTTCAACAGAATAATGGAGTACCATTTCCCTTGAAGAATGATTAAAGAAAGAAGGAGATGCCAAGTATGGAAAAGAGGAGGCTTGGGAAGGGGGGGCATGATAACCATCTTCAAAAGTTAGAGGGCTGTTACATAGAACAGGGATTAGCACTGTTCTGTGTAGCCTTGGAGAACAGAAACATTAACAGCTGTTTGAAATTGTAAGGCATCAGATTTCAATTGAACACCATCAAGGAGTTTCTCACAGTTAGAGCTTCCCAGTGTTGGAATGGTCTGTCCTGGGAGGTAGTGAGTTCCTTCATGTGAGGGGTGGTGAGCTCTGATTTAACCTTCTATGATAAGGAATGAATGAGGCAGCTGAGGAACAACTGGTCATGATGTTGGGGGGTGGGGTTTGGGTTCAGTGACTTCTGAGGGTCCTTTCTACCCATAGGGTGGGGTCTATTACAAGTACACTGTGCCCAGATATCCTTTCCAGGTCTCCGAAAAATAGAACCAATGAAACCCAAACTTCATGTCTCTATGGCTAGGAGTCCCACTGAAATGGTTTTTTACCATCCTACCTACCCTTCATAGTTGGGTGGATTTGTGAAGGATCTTTTAAAGATTGATTTTCTTATATATAAGATATTTTGCTTTTGTTTTTTCTCAACAGTCTCTGTATTAGGCATTCATACCTCTAACCAGTGTACTATCACAAATAATTCTCAATTTTAAAAATTGCACAATGTGGAATAAAAGTATACAAATTTATATATATTTCATTGTGCTCCTGGTTTTATGCCAGCAGGTATTTATAAGACTGTGTCTAACTAGACCAGAGGGAGAAATGCATAAGCAGGTGGGGGCATAGGCAGAGCAGGGAGTTAGAAATCTGCACCTCCAGTTGTGAGTGGAGGATGCAGTGTTAAAAAATAGCACCAAAAGATAAGCACTTTCCTAAAAGGATTGAAAATCAAAAGGTGGTAAAAAGATGAAGTTATGTGTGCATGTTTCACTTAGTTACAAATAAAGTAGATCTTTATTAGCTTGGGAAATATTTTACTTCAAGGCCTTTGACATTTCAATCTCTTTTACTACTTCTTTTGGATCTGCACTGTAAGAAACACACTAAATACAATTTTCACTTTATTCTTCTGTGCCATTCTTTTAACATTCTTTTATGCTTTCCTGATAGGAAAACTGCATTCCTGTAATATACTACCTTTACCTTACATTGTCCTGATTTACCACCTCTCTTCACTGTTGGCAGTCTGTATCAATTATCATGCCTCCTCTGCATGAGCACTGTGACTGCTGGTACTTTCAATACATTAACTTCAGTGTTCCCTAAAACTTGCATGGTAGGTGGTATGAACTCCATTTTGTAGATGAGGAAACTGAGACTCATTACATGATTGGCTAAAATCACAAACCCACTTCTCAGCAGAGGCAATATTCTAATAATACCCTTGAATATTATTGAGAATGCTTTAGACTTAGATTTTGGTTACCTATCTTTAAAGAGACAATGAGTGAAGACAACATACGCAAGGAAAATAAGTTTTTCTTAAGCTTCCATCTAGCCGTGGTCCTCCCTTTTGTCTTAGTTTCTTGGTCACTTCCCCCGTCTTACCACTGTGTAGATTACTCTGAGCTCTTATGTTTTTCCAGCAGTTCCAGGCCCTCCTGTTGTTACTTCCTGCTGAGTATCCTCACTTGGATATACCATAGTGTCTCCAATTCAAGATGTCCAATTTTACTTTTTTCTTTTCACAGTTTAGTATGCTTTTCTTAATTGTTATACATTTTTTAAAAAGCACAACTCTTCATTGGTAAAAAGCCAGGGAAAAATGAAGGGGGGAGTTAGAGGGGGAGACGAACGATGAGAGACTATGGACTCTGAGAAACTGAGGGTTCTAGAGGGGAGGGGGTGGGGGGATGGGTTAGCCTGGTGAGGAGTATTAAAGAGGGCACGTTCTGCATGGAGCACTGGGTGTTATATGCAACAATGAATCATGGAACACTACATCAAAAACTAATGATGTAATGTATGGTGATTAACATAACATAAGAAAAAAAAAGCCAAGGAATCCTAATATCTAACCTTTATTAAAGGCCTATATGTCAGGAAGTATACTAAGCATTTCTCATACAATATCTCACCTAATCTTTGCAACATGGACATTACTGTTCTCATTTCAAGGCAAGGAAACAAAAGATTAAAGAGATTAAGTAGTTTACCAAATGGCACACACCTGTGCAGGTGATGGATCTGTGATGCCTAAGCTCCTATTATTTTCACATGGTCCAAATATCAATATTTTATATATGAAAATAAAACTTATAAGAAGGGTCTTGACAATATGGATTAGTTTGTTAACTATTTTATGACATTTACAATTATTTTATTTGATGTCCATAATAGTTATTTAATAACCAGGTGTATTTGTGAATGTGCCAGACTTAGAAACAAGATCAAATATATTAATAATATATGCTACTTTTCTATTGTCATATTATAATTTCTAATAATACACATAATTTCTAATACTGTCACCTAATTATATAAATACACTTATAATATTTCAAGTAGAGTGATAAGTTTAGTCCACTTTTCAAAATGATAATATTAAGTAAAATACTGCAGAGGTTGAATAGAAGAACTTAAGAATTAAATAGCCCAGGTTTGAATCCTAACCATGTAAAGATGGGTTAGTTACTTGAACTTTCTAAGCTTCAGTTTTCTCATCTGAAATTCTAATACTAGTATCAACCTCATAGTTGTGAGGATTAAATGAGACAGTACATTTAAAACAGTACCAACCATGTAGTAAATGCTCAATAAATGGTAACTATATTATGTATACTATCCTGGTATTAACAGTAGAATGATACCTAAGGCAGTTAAAAGCAAAAAAAAAAAAAAAAAGCATCATCATAAATTTGAAGTTACAAAATATTAAATTTGGGAAAACCATGGACTTACTGAGACTTTCTCATAATTTAAGTTCTGTGCCCTATGTTTATAAACAGGTATGCAATATTGGTTTGCAGAATCATTGTATATATGGACAGGCAAGAGTACCATAAATAGACCATATGGGAAAGAATTTGGCTCTCTCTGAGGGGCAGTTTTCTCAAATCATTTTTCCTTCATATTCTGTTTTTATAGTTTTGGTATTAAAAAAAAGCTTACAGAGACAGTTTTGTTTCAAAGATTTATGTTTACCTGGCAAACTCAAATCCTCTGTCCTTTCATCCTTATTGTTTTTTAAAGCGCTTTCAAGAGAAAATGGTTTTTAATCAAATTCATGAGATAACTTTTTATGTTACATTTTATAGGCATTTAAACTTTTCAAGATAGGGCACAACTAATATAATGTATGACAGAATGTATTTTTTGGAAAAAAAGTTCTGCAGTCACGAGCAAAATCTTCAGGATCTATATACAAATACTGAACAGATTTTGCCACATAGAAGAAAGTCTGTAAGTTGTGATTATTAAATGTTTTCCTTCTATCATAGTTTGGACACATTTATTTAGATAATTACAGAATCAGGTAAGGGCTATGCATATCATAATAAGGTGTTTAATTCACAGGGCTGTACTAATAATTCTCACTCACTGATTAACCCTGGAACACCTCAAAACCGTACATGTTGAGAAAAACTATTACTAATGGGAGGGGCAACTTTTGCTCTTCTAAAGTTGACTGCTTTCTTTCTTTCCTTCTTTCTTTTTTTTTTTGTATCTTCTGCTTAATTTAATTTTTCATTTATTTATTTTTTTATTATGTTACATTAATCACCATACAGTACATCATTAGTTTTGATGTAGTGTTCCATGATTCGTTGTTTGCATATAACACCCAGTGCTCCATGCAGAACGTGCCCTCTTTAATACCCATCACCAGGCCAACCCATCCCTCTACTCCCCTCCCCCCTAGAACCCTCAGTTTGTTTTTCAGAATCCATCATCTCTCGTGTTTCGTCTCCCCCTCCGATTTCCCCCCCTTCATTCTTCTCCTCCTGCTATCTTCTTCTTCCTCTTTTTTTTTTTTTAACATATAATGTATTATTTGTTTCAGAGGTACAGGTCTGTGATTGCTTTCTTGCAATAACCGCAAACTTCCCACAGCCAGTAAGTTCAGTCAGGAAAATAGTTCTCTCTCCTATTTACCCATTTGGTATTGTGAATTGTCCATTTTCACAAAAAGTAAAAGTAAAGAGAATTATTTTTATTTTTATTTAGGCTATTACCTTTGGAGTGAGGGTTAGGTAGAAATTTAGCTTACAAGCTCCATTACATTTTATCTTATTCAGCTGACAGTGCTTCAGAATAATATGGGTAGTAGGGATGTATGCTTAGTTTTCTATCAGAGTTTCTGGAATAAACCAACTATGAGTTATACACTTGAAATAAAGACCTTTTTAACATAGCAGTTGTTTATTAGGTACAGGTGTTGACTTTTGCTGTGCCTGAGATCTCCTATAGCTACATCTATACTTTTCACTTAAATGCAAACCAGTAAACTGGAGTATTAAACCATAACCCAGGCCAATATCACTTATTTTCCTCCACTGATTTTGTTATTATCTATCATTAATATGACATTTTCTATAACCTATGGTTGATCACAAATTTAGAGGACAGATGTGTTATCTGCGTATTTGAATACAAATAATTTAAAAAGATATTTATCCAATGAAGATGTCCTGATATATTTTAAACAAAGATATTATGAGCAGATGAATGTGTTTCATAAATGACAATAGTAGTTACTATGGTAACCCTTAACCAGGTATTTGGTGGTGTAACTTGTATTAGTCCTATTCTACCGACAGGGTTACAAGGTAATAGAAATGAGTGTAATTAATATTCAAGGCCTGAGTTTTTAAAAAAGACGATGTGCTGAGTTTATGAGAGAAGCAGGGATGTTGAACAGGGTAAATTAGACTGCCAGAAATGAAATGACCACCACATAACATTCAGCCAGTCTCCTTCCTTTATCTCACTCCATGCTGGCTTTCTTTTTAGATCCTGCTGTCCGCCACCCCTGAGTGGTTCTAATTGCATCCATGAATCAGGAACCAACTCATTCTGTTCTTACAAAGCAGTCTTAATCTTTCACTGCCAGTCAGTATCCTACTAAAGAACCAGTCTAGAGAGTGCCTTTTCCATTAGAAAGAGTTTTTAGTTTTGTTACTAATTTTGATTTTCTTATTTAACACTCATCATATAATTTTAAAATACTATGGAATTTGTTAGGGTTCCCTGTGTTTATGAGTTAACACCCTGCCCCAGCCCCTACCACCAAATATCAGATATTCCTCTTACTGACTTGTACATTTAGAGGAATTTACAAAGGTGTTAATTGTGTCACTTATTTCCCTCAGTAGTGCTTTGATATATGGTCTTTTTTTTTTTAAAGAAACCTTTTTTTTTTAAAAGATTTTATTTATTTATTTGACAGAGAGAGAGCACAAGTAGGCAGAGAGGCAGGCAGAGGGAGAGGGAGAAGCAGGCTCTCCACTGAGCAGAGAGCCCGATGTGGGGCTAGATCCCAGGACTCTGGGATCATGACCTGAGCCGAAGGCAGCCGCTTAACCGACTGAGCCACCCAGATGCCCCTTGATATATGATCTTAATCTGTGTGTAGCACTTTGGATTTTTAGCTTTGATGTTGTTTTACTTTATTTCAAATCATTTGTACCCTTATTTAGTTTTCACAAATATACTAAAGTGGGTTGTCTATGGAAATATCTGCCTGAAATGAATATAAGCAAGAAATTATTAATTTTTAAAATGAATTATTTCCCACAGATTTTAGTGAGGACAATTTCAAATAGCCATTATATTTACCCTTTATCATTTCAGGCAGTAGCTTTAATATCGTCAAGCACATTATCACCATCAATATGTTCCTAAAAAAAGAACATGATGATTTGTAATTTTTTACAAAAAGAGAGTTAGGAAGTTGTATGTGTTATGCAATTAAATTTTGGTATATTTACGTTACATCAAACTCCTTGTAACTCATAGATTAAATCCTATTTCTCACATTTCTAATAATATTTTAAATTATCCCAATTAAGTAGAATTTATTGTCCTTTTTTTAAAAATTAGGGATGAATGATCTATCATACATGATATTGCTAAGAAGAAAAATAGCAAGCACATTGAGAAATCAAGTTTAGAAAAAGAGGTTTTGTTGGTTTTTCATTCTTCTCCACCAGAAGTCTTGATTAGGAACACCAGCGCATATGATTCTGGGAACACACAAGAATGGCAGCAGTGGTAGGTCCCAAATAACTATTTTCAGAAGAGGTTATAAGCAGCTGTCCCTTTGACTGTGATCCCCATTTGGAATAGTCCCAGAACTTGTGAAAGATATCTTCTTTAGGATTATTGTCTGACATGCAACTATTCATGTCCTAACACCTCACACTGATCCCCCATCTACTCCCCCTGATCACTGTTTCTCCAGCAGGAGTTTGATGTGGACTTAGAGGCTGGACTAGCAGATCTTATTACCTCAGAACAATCATTACTCCTTTTTACCAATTCTCCCTCCTATTCCTCTATTTCAACTATGAAAAAGTTCAATTAACAGTTTGAGCTACTAACCTATATAGAAATTAAGTCTAAGTGGATTGCCAAAGTTGTCCTTCATAACAAGGATTAAAATTGTACCTAGCAAGGGCGTATAGTGCCAGAAATGGTTTATTTTTATACAAATATTTTGATTCGTGGTGGTTTCATCCATCACTGCACTTCTCTTAGCGCATTATGTTATGCTCTGTGGTTTTTACAAGTATGCAAATGTTGAAGTATATTTAATAGCCCTGACACTATTAAATGTCGTTATTTCCTGAGATTTTTAGGTGGGTCTTGGGAAATTCTGAGATGAAATTATATAATTTGTAATTGAGAAATAACATTCATTCTTGAAGAGAATTTGCAGTGAGGGCGTTATGGAGGAAGAACTAATTGATGCCCTATCTATGGTTGAGATCAGAGGCAATGATGAGAATTATGTTTTCTCAGATTATTTTTCTAGACATGGACTCTCTTTGTCCCTTGAAAATTGTAAACTGAGATGTGCTTATATAGAAAATCCATTGCTTATCAATTAATTTATTATTACATTAGACTGATTTATGGCCAAAATTGGCCAGTGATATTGTCACCAAACACTATTCATTAAACAAATAGGTATATGATATATATGTATGATTTATATATATTATGTATAATATATATCATAGCTGAGAACAATGAAAAGTACATAGATATTCCCAATTAGTGATACACTTTTAAGTTTTCTTTCCTACGTTTTTCCTTATTGGAGTAACGTATTAATGTATTTTTACAGGTCGAAAATTGAAACAGCTCCGCATTGTAGGATTGTGTTATTATTTTTTTTCATACAGTGTGCAGTGTTTTAATTCTTATAATAACAGGGTTGTTCCCTTTGCCAGCAGGAGGCCCTTCAAAGCAAGATGATGCCTCCTGGTTAGCAGTTTTCTGTATAAATAAATAACACCCTGCACATTTCTTTCAAATACCCGAGTAAGTGAGATAATGCTATAACTTTTTTTTTTCATTTAAGAAATAGCTGTATTCTGTCAGTGACCTGTAATAAATAGCACTGCAAGGAGAAGCGACAGCCTCATTCACCTTGCATCCATGCAGAAATAACTGAGCTCTATTTCCATGGCTGGAGAGAGAAGAAGAAAGAAGAGAATGAAAGAAAAGAACGGACCTTGGATTGTAGTTTCTCTCATGCTAACAAGGAGGAGTTTACACAGACTATTTTTACAAGATTGAATTTAGCACTCAACACACAGCAAATAATCCCTGGATACTAAGCATTTGGAAAGTTATTGATAATGTGGTGGATATATAGTAAACAGTCTATTTCCCTGAATTTGATATATTTTTCTGTTAACTTTTCATCAATTGGCAAAATATTGATCTGAAAAAATTTTATTGATTGAACATAGTGATGTGGTGACTACAGATAGTTTTTGAGCAAAGGTGACAATGTATGTTTAAGCTTTCCTAATTCAAGACATGACAATTTCATTTCCTTCACATTGTCCTCAAGTCTCCCTAAAAAGTGCCATTAATAGCATTTTGAAATGTTTAATGAGGGAAAAATAAGCTCTATGCTATAGAACAAACTAAAACTAAGACACTTTTACATTTTTTCTTAATGAAACTTTGGAAGATTTGGTAATTTTCAATTTTCAATTGTGATTCACATTTAGTTATTCTTAGATTTTTTAATTGATATTAAACAGACAATATAAAAATATGCAGTGATTGAGGGCCTAAAATTAAAGCCTTTGCTCAAACTTGTCTCACATTAAAATTTATGGAAATCATGCAAACATAATTCAGTGAGATTCAGTCCATTGCAATTATTTATACATTCTGCCATTCATTTGTCCCACACCTAACGGGCATTGCCCAGCAGTGAGATCAAACAGCCTGATATACAAAGACCAAGACTAAAAATATTTGGCCCTGGATCCGCAATTAGACTATTTCAATCTATATAAAAAGTCAGGATTAAAGGATTTTAATATATTTGCCATCCAGGAAAGAACATCAGGCACTACAATACTTGATATACTCAGAACCTCTGGGTAATTTTTATTAATAAGCATATAAATTCAGCACATTCCAGTGAGATTGCATATTATTTTGGTTATTGTAATATTAAATACATTTTAATGTTTGCTCTGTTTCTAATATATATGAGACTTGGAATTGTTTGCAAGAAGAATTTTCAGAATGATCATTTTTTCCAGTTATTTTACAGAAAATAAATTTAAGACTCAGAGAAATTATTTCCCTAAGAATAAGCATCCAACAAGTGGAAGAGACCGGTAAGGCTTCTGGTCAACAGGAGGCTATTACAGGTTAAATTTGCCTGGAGTCAAAAGTTATAAGCAGATTTTTGACTGCATAAGGGTCAGTCCCCTAACCCCCACACTGTTCAAGAGTCAACTATATTTCCACAATTTCAGTGCATAAAATCAACACAGGTGCTATTGATGGTGAGCAAACATGGATTTTTCAATAAAGGGAGAAAAAAGTTGGAATAAAATGCTATTGTCTTTTCATGTCTATAGAAATGATTTTTTTAATTCCTATAAAGTTTAGTTGTCTTATTTCCAATTATGAATGGATAACAAATCAGGTAACATATGGAGAATGGTCTGTTCTAGGATATAACTAAAATATGAACTTTAGGGTCTAGGTTTGGGAGTTGCTAGCTGTGTGATCTTGGAAAACTTAACTTCTCTGTGCCTTAGTGTCTTCATCTTTAAAATGAAAGAAAATACACCCCTACTTCCTGAGGTTGTTTGGATTGGATGATTATATAGGAAAGTGTGTATAAAGCACTTAGCATGATATTTGGCTCATAGTAAGTACTCAAGAAATATTACTGTATTTTTCTATCAAGAGCTTTTTTAGATAATTATTTTAATGCTATATTTAATGCTTTAGATAATTATTTTTTAAAACTATTACATTAATTTATGTAAGGTACTTTGTCTTTGGTATTCCATTTCATAATACTGAATATACAAAACAAAATTTATTTCATTTAATACACATTGATTGAGTAGCTACTTCTGTACCAGGAGTTGAATCAGGAACATGTCAATGAATCTAGTGAAGAAGGCAGATGTAAAAATAGCTACTTTCAGTATTTTATGATAAATGGTATGCAGAAGGTGCTCTGGAATGAACCAAAAAAAAAAAAAAAAAGGGAACATTTAGCCCAACTTCGAGGTTGGAAAGATTTTTTGGGGGAGATGTTTTCTAAAATGAGTCATGAAGATGAACAAGAATTATTCAAATGAAGAACGGTGAGGAGAGTGTTCCAGAGAGAGGAGTCTACCACAGACTTAAAGGAGCTGGAAATTATAATGGAAAGTACAGTGGACAATTAATCCAGTGTGATTAAAAAATAAATGTCAGGGATGGGCAAAGGATGAGACTGAAAATGTAGAGAGAGAGGTCACAGGGAACCTTTTATCTCTAACTAGGAGATTGCTTGCTTGTTTGTTCCTTCTTAAAATACTTGATGAGGTTTATGTGCTGGTTTGATTTACAGAATTTATTATCTAATAAGTGTGTGTATATGTGTGTGTACATGTATGAATCGGGGTACATGACCCACTGTTCAAATAAACTAGTATTTGGCAACCCTGAGTTTTAGATATAGTAGTATACACAGAATGAAATATTAAAGTAAATACCAAGTAAAAGACCTTTGGACTTGAAAATTTTAGAGATAGAATCAAATTTAGGTCATGTGTCTTGGAAAGCTACTGGGCTTTATAGAAAGGAAGGAAATGGGGAGGGCATTAAGATGAAAGGAAACATTAAAATGATATTTACTGGCCCACACCATATATCAGGCTCTGTGCTAGGTACTTTCATATAAATTATCTCTATATTTCTGACAGTACAGACCTGTTTAAAATATCTATATTATATCTGTATTTATATCTGTGTCTATTTTTTTTTAAAGATTTTGTTTGAGAGAGAGAGTGAGAGAGCACAAGCAGGGAGAGGGGCAGAGGGAGAGGGGGGATGGGCAGAGGGAGAGGGAGAAGCAGGCTTCCCAGTGAGCAGGGAGCTGGACATGGGGCTCCATCCCAGAACCCTAGGATCATGACCTGAGCTGAAGGCAGATGCTTAAATGACTGAACCACCTAGGTGCCTGTATCTGTATCTATTATAGTTCTATATCTATATTTCTCAAAAAAGGTGAAACAATTGTATAAAGTCAAACAGTGGGGCACCTGGGTGGCTCAGTCGTTAAGCGTCTGCCTTCAGCTCAGGTCATGGTCCCAGGGTCCTGGGATCAAGCCCCACATCGGTCTCCCTGCTCAGCGGGAAGCCTACTTCTCCTTCCCCCACTTCCCGTGCTTGTGTTCCGTCTCTCGCTGTGTCTCTCTGTCAAATAAATAAATAAAATCTTTAAAAAAAAATGAAGTCAAAAAGTTTGTAAGATATAAAGTGGGAATTTAAGTCAAATTTTTCCTGACTCCAAAGGCATGGGGTAGAAATTAATAGTGGGTGTTTTCAACTTCCTTTACTTATTTCTCACTAGCAGAGTAACATTTAGTTGAGTTGTCCCCCATTCCTGTGGGGAGAATCACCAATTTCATTTCTCATCCTAGTGCTTGAGTCAGTTATGAAAATGGGATAGAATACTGGTCGGTGAAAGGGGAAGTATGATGGGCTTCAAGAAAAAGGTTTCCTCACTAATGAAAGGGGATACACAGGGGAAGCATTCATCATTTTGGCTAGACATCATCATGTCACCATGTGACATCTGGAATTATGGCAGTCCATCCTGTGGTCCCAGGTGTAGACATCAGTAACAGCCCAAGAAAGGCAGAGTAGTAAGACAAACACTTGGATTCTCCATGACCTTGTTGAGCCCCTGAACCAACCCTGGATTATCTCTATCTCTGGACCTTCTATATGTAATAAATCCCTTATTTTTTAAGCCATATTTATAGGCAAACTATTTTAATTGATACAAACCCTGAATCTTCAAATACAATACCCTGACTTATTTGTTCCATTATGTAAGTAGCAGACTCATCCACAGGTCTTCTTCACTTTGACTATCCCTTGTAGGCATTAGGAAGAAATAGGTGAGTTTGAAGGAAAAATTAGGTGTCTACTTAAGGGCGCCTGGGTGGCTCAGTTGGTTAAGTGTCCAATTCTCAGTCTCAGCTCAGGTCTTGATCTCAGGTTGTGAGTTCAAGCCCCACACTGGGCTCCACACTGGGCGTGGAACCTATTTTTTTTTTAAACAAACAAACAGGTGTCTACTAGTGTTACAGAATCCAGATCTGAAAGAGATGTGAGAATGGTAACTGACAATGAAAAGGAGGGTTGCTCAGAGTTGTTAGGAACACAGTTATAAATTCCAGATCTTTGTTGCATAGATACTTGCAAAATTTCATTATGTTTTAAAACTCCTCCTTTGGGTATCCTTGAGTATCCATTATTCCCTAAACACTATACTTAAACTTTAGGTAAGGTTATTTGATTCTCATGAACCTTTTGTGTTTAGGGTAGAAAGTATTTTACCTCCCACAAAGTGTTGCCTTTAGAAGCCCAGTATAAAATGTTTACCAGCTTTCAGAGAAAAAGTACACTGTTTGCAGAAGGTCTAAAATTGTTTGAGAAGATACATAAAATAAAAAAAAAGTTAACACTAAAGTGGCATCTTTGGTTCTATACATCTATATTAAGTGAAACTTTTTAAATGTATTTGAAGGTAGAAATACTTAATTTGGAGGAAGATGAACTGTTTTCTTCCCTTTTAAAAGTATCTGTTGAGCCCTGCCATAAACAAGAAACTGAACTAATCGTTGATACATAGTCATTGCATTACATTTAATGTTTTCTTCTTAGTATTTTGTTATGATTTCATTGGCTATAAATCAAATAGTCTTCAAAATAATAAAGTCATTTGATATTCCTGGTTATTCTATATATACTTAGAAAATAATTTTACTTCAATTCTCTATTAATTAATAGGCATTTGAACTGCTATGACTAATGATTATCAGTGTCTTCCAGATATTATTTTTCCAGATAGATATTTTACTAGTGGAATATGTATGTCATGCCATGTTAGCAAATGTCCCACTTAAAATATTGAAGACTGACATATGATTTTAGGCTTTTCAATCAGATAAATATAATCTAAAAAAATTGAATTGCCCTGCTATTCTACCTACTGGCAATTATATGGTCTCCTATTAAGGAATTTCATAGTCTGATAGTTCATTTTGTTCCTACCATGCCATAATATTATTATTTTTTATTTTGTTCTGTTAGCCACTGTATAGTACATCATTAGTTTTTGATGTAGAATTCAGTGATTCATTAGTTGCATGTAACACCCAGTGCTCATCACACAACATATGCCCTCCTTAATACCCATCACCTGGCTACCCCCTCCCCCACCCTCATCCCCTCTGAAACCCTTAGATTGTTTCCGGGAGTCCATAGTCTCTCATGGTTTGTCTCCCTCTTTGATTTCTCCCCCTTCAATTTTCCCTCCCTTCCCCTATGGTCCTCCGTGCTATTCCTTATGTTCCACATATGAGTGAAACCATATGATAATTGCCTTTCTCTGTTTGACTTACTTCACTTAACATAATCCCTTCCAGTTCCAGGTACAGATATACAATGAAATATTACTCAGCCATTAGAAAGAATGAATACCTGCCATAATATTATTTAAAATTTGTTTCTACTATAATTTTTCAAATGTCTTAACAAATAATATCATTGATTATGAAAAACCTTTTAATCAAATGCTATTTATGAGTTAGGACCAGAAGACGTGAAATGACAAGGTCACTAAGATCTTAGTCTTTAAAATATTTTAAAACTATAGACTTTTCTAAAATAAGATGAAATCAGAGAGGGAGACAAACCATCAGACTCTTAACTATAGGAAACAAACAGGGTTGTTGGAGGGGAGGTGGATGGGGGGATGGGGTAACTGGGTAATGGGCATTAAGGAGGGCACGTGATATAATGAGCACTGGGTGTTATATGCAACTGATGAAATCACTAAACTCTACCTCTGAAACTAATAATATACTATATGTTCATTAATTGAATTTAGATTAAAAAATGGTTGAAAATTAAAAACTATAGACTTTTCTCCTTTCTTCTATACCTTGTCAAACCAGTTTATTACTTCTATAGCTTACATAAATATGTAGACTTATGTACACTTCAGTTTTATTTATATTACACAATAGCTGTATTGGAAAGTACCCAAATTTATCATTATCCACATCTATTAGATGAGAGTAATTATTATAGCTAAATGATTATGCTTTTGTGTCATGTCTAGTAGTTAAGTGTGATGTAAGTAAATACATTTGAGAACAAAGTGAACTTAAATAGTTTATGTCATGTCTTTTCAGGTTTAAAGTGTTTCTAATGATAGAAATGTTAAATGTTTATTTAATGTTACACTTAAATGTTTCTACAAATATATGCTACATGCTAATATTTGGTAGTGAATTCTTGGGATATTTCATTGTTAACTTAATTAAGCATTGAAAGTATTCTAAAGGTCCCAAATTTAGGAAATTACTTCATTAGGATCAGATAAACTCTAGTGAAATGAAGCCCATATTGCATATATCAACAACTTCTAACTCACCTAATAATTAATCAGTTTGTAGTATCAGTAACAATAGTTTTACATGATGTTTTTGGAATGCATACTATATGTCAGGCTCTGTGATAGATGCTTTACATAGAATATTTCATTAGAATATGAAAAACATCCTGCATTGTAGGAGTTTTTATTCACATGCTATCAATGAAGAAATTTACCTAAGCTTACCTACCTAGAAAGCAGTAGAGGCATTACCTAAATTCCTGTTTCTCTGGCTCCAAAGCTAGGTATAGTTCTTCCCATTGTAACACTGCACATTGGGAATGTGGGACATAAATTTATTTAAAATAAATTATTTACAAGTAATTCTAACAGTGATGACTTATGATGATAAACCACAGGACACTGTGTAATAATTTTTATACAAAATTAAAGAAGCGTGTTAAAGTTTTAATCCCTTGTGATGCCAGACTGAGGAAGATATTTGAGTCTTGAGCAGTAATAACATCAATAGAATTTGACCTCATTGCTATTAAGACCTTAGTATTATTTATATAAGAAAGCAGTTTTTTAAAAAGCATATATCAAATGAATTAAAAGAGTTATAATAAAAGAGAAATTGTAACAGTATAATATGTTATGAAATGGTATAGTAAATCTCACTATTCTTGTATGTTTTCCCTCTGAGATTTTGAAAAATTAGCAGCTATTTGCCTTGAACTCATCATGCTTGGGTAACAGAGTTTTTAGGTAATTATTTTTCATCATCATTTCCAAAGAAATTGACAAAATACTTCGAGCAAAGTTTTATGTAGGTGGTTCCTAGCTTCTACTTTTAGGGAAATATTCTGGAAGAAGAAACTAGAATTTCAGAATATATGAGAAAGTATAAGCAAAGATGCAAGGCCTAAGGATATTAAAAAATAAATATTGTCACTTTAATTCAAAAGTTTTTCAGAAGTTCTTGGCAGACTTCAGAGTGCAGAAGCAGTTGATTATTGGAATTGGCAGATGACAAAGAAGAAATTTGGAGATGCAATGAAAGCAATACTGGAAAAATTTCAGAAATATACTCATTTTTTTAAAGCTCAAGAAAATGCTTGAGGGAAGACTATATAATTTTCATTGTGAATTTTAAGAGCCTTTTATAAAGACTACTAAAGAAAAAAAAAAGACTACTAAAGAAAATGTTCTAGAATGCTGAAATTAGGATCATTACCCGCTATGATAGCTATATATATTTTGAATATATATAGATGCTCCTAGACTCCATATACCATTTAAGAGATTGAATTTATGGTGGCCTTGGGTTCTCTAATAGCATTACAGTTGTTTGTGAACTATCTGATTATTTGATTAAGTATGTAAAGAACCTTATGCCTTCAAATGTAAGAGTTTAACTTCTTTGTATTTATTTTTTCCAGCTTTATTGAGTTATAAATGACATATAACATTGTAAAATTTAAAATGTGCAACTTGATGATTTGATGCATGTATATATTGTAAATGAACTTCTCTTTAAAGATAGCTTTGAAATTTGATCAAGAAATCAGAAATTACAAAAAAAAAATTCTCTAGATAATTGACCCATGAAATGTGACTGTTAAATTATAGCACGATATATAAGCCCATAAATAAATTATGTGTAAAATTTGTACTTATATATTAACTAGTCATTTTAATGACATTGAAGTTAACAAAACTTGATTTTTGTGTAAAAATTATGTTTGGTTTGGGATTTGATTTTACCTTGCTTACATGCTAATAAGTAGCTTGCTACTATATCATAGATGGTGTCAGAAGAAATGAGACTCTTGGGTCAGAAACAAAGGACTTTATTACTTATGCCATATTATTATTGTCCTTATTCCTATTATTATTATTAGTCTATTATATATTCTCTATAGTTTTCTTTTTGGTATACCTTTTTATATTCTTTTCAGTGCTCACTCTGGAGGTTAAAATATTTATATTCAGGTAATTCCAATGCATATTACCTATGAATTTACTTTAAGGAATGCTAATCTAAAGGGCTGAAATTTTCTGTTATTTCTTTGGGTTAAGGAATTAACTGTAATAATAATATAACTGTTTTCTGGAAGTGGTGATACACATTTAAAAGTAAGACTTAATAGCAACTTGTCACTTACGTGTACTATCTTCCAGTCTCAGGACTGTGCTCTCTTCTGAAGTTTGATAGGACTAGAATTTGGGTCAGTTACAGTGGAAGTCTCAGTCAAGGAAGAGCTTTAAAGTAGTACTTGAAATAGGAGTATAAAACAAGTAATGGATTAGGAGATTGTCTCCATATGGTCTATTGCCAACCATGGCCAATACACACACATATAGGTCAGTTTGGGAGCTAATATTTAATAGATGGAAATTTCCAAGGAGCCTGCATATACATAGATGCTTAACAACTAGTTTGTTTTCTATAAGCAGTGAATTTCCTTTCAGTCTTTCCCCCTACACTTGTTTACTGCATCAGCATTCTTTTCTCAGATGCCTGAGATCTCTCAAGACATAACTTTGGCCACAACTGACAAAAATCAAGACCTGCAAATATTCCAAAAATACCCACGTTAAGCACCACAAAGCAAGCTACTTTTTGGCTGTTTCTCTAAAGGTCACAAAATGCTTTGTGTTTTCTACAACACAGCATGACAGAACAAAGTAGTTACCTTTTGTACTTGTCAGCATTGTTATATCATCTTCAAATGATGGAATACTTCTGAGTATGCTGTTGCTTTTTCTTTCCTTTGGGGGATTGCACAGATTTCTTTAAAGTATTAGGTACATCAAATGATTCATTTATTATCCCGACACCTGAATTTGCTAAAAGAAAGTATCTAGACATCACCTCAAAACTACATTTGGATGCTATTTGCTTTTGAAGTGATTAAAAAATACAATTCTTTTGGATTTTCTGTCTTCAAGTTACCATTTTTACTTAAGATCTGTGTTTCACGGTAGAAGAGGTCATACTTTCACTAGATGTTGTCAGGACAAAGTTTAGACTATTAGAGAAATAATTTTAACTTAATTGAAAATTTCAATTTAAAATGCATCAATATCATATCTTGATTTGGTAATTATCAGGTGGTAAAAGTTTATAGACTAATACCAGTGAATAGAAGATAAAATCCTTATATTACAGCGGCTTAACCCACTAGGGCTTATTTCTCATTGTGTAACAGTTCAGTGCAGATGTTTCTGGTTGAACTTCTGTCGAGGGTCCTACCAGTTTCATGTGATTCTCACTGTAGGCTTGTGGATGACTGCAGCCAGATGGGTGACAATAAAATGGGAAGGTTGCATGTGGCAAGTTTCTATGAGCTAAGGCTGGAAAAGACACACTATTTTGCCCATATTCTTTTGGCTAGAATTTAATTCATTGATGGACCCAACTCCAAGGGAAATATGTTCAAGCTGTATGCTTAGAAGTGGTTTTGGTAAATAGCCAGCAGACTCTGCTCTAGGAAACTTAATGGGGAGATACTCTGTAATAGTGGAGGTTTAAATTTGAGGTCAGGCAGACTTAAGATAAAAAATATAGTTCAGACATTTATGATCTGTGTAACCCTGGGTAAATTATTCATCTTCTATTTGCCAGAGTACACTAAATTATAGAATAGGAAAATAATACCTACCTCACAGAACTAGTATAAAGATTAAGTGATATAATGTGTAAAAAGTGGCTAGCACAATGCAGGGAAAATTACAAACACTTGAAAATGATAGTTTTTATTTTTATTGTTAAGTAATGCTATTTATTCTATGATGATCCATAATGGATCCATATCCATAAATATGATTCCATTTGACATTAGCTTAGTTTAATAACAAAGTGATTTTTCAAAGTGGAATTATTTTGTGTATGATAAAATGTAGCTTTCCAGAAAATTGTGCATTTTAGCAGCTGTCCAAAGCAAATGAAAACATAAATATTTATTCAGCAGAACTAAATTTGGGGGCAGATAGGACATAAACTCAACATATAATTGGTTTTCTTTCCAGGCAGCAGATGCTAATTTTGAAAGTTATAATGGAACAACTTTGCTTCATGGTTGAATTTATTAAGGAAAGAAATTATAAACTTTTAGAATAGTTAAAAGTGTAAAAAAAAATCGTGTGTGTGTTAGTCCATTTGGACTATTGTAACAGAACATCATAGACTGGGTGGCTTAAACAACATATATTTATTTCTCATAGTTATAGAGGCTATGAAGACCCAAGATAAAGGTGCCAGCAGATTTGGTATCTATTGAAAGCCCACTTACTTGTTCATAGATGTCCATTCTCATTGTGTCCTCACATGGTAGAAAGGGCAAAGAAGCTTTCTGCACTAATCCCAATCATGAGGGCTCCACCCTTGTGACCTAATCATTTCTCAAAGTCCCTATCTCCCAATACCATCACAGGTTTCAACCTGTGAATTTGAGGGAACACAAACATACAGTCTGTAGTATGTGTGTGTGTAAGTGTATATATGTGTGTGAATACACACATATATGGAGAGAGAAATAATCCCTATCATTTTGTAATGTCTACCCTATGGTAATATATCTCTTATAATTTTAATATTTTTGTGTCTTGGTTATTCAAGTCATTTTAAATCTAATATAATTATAGTTATACATTCATAAAAAAATGTACCACATACTTTAGTGTCTTAGGACTTAAAGTGTAAATAATCCATGAGAAATCCACTTTTAGAACAAGTATAGTTTTTCATTAATTAACAGAAATAGCATGATTTACATACTACTTTGTACATAAAAGAATGTAGAGGAGAAAAAGCCATGTTAAAACTAAGTATAAAAGTATAAACTGCACTTTTAATGATGGAATAAAATTTATATTTCTGTTTATCTTTCAGAGACCCCAGACCCTTAGCCACTTACGATTCTAGATCATTCAGTTATAGTTCTAGATATTAAAAGCTTTATCCTTCACCTTGTTTCACAAAATGATTTTTTAAGGAGTCTTTCTTTGCTTTTGAACATAAAAACATCTTGTTATAGCTAAGTCTCTAAAATACTCTATAGTTTGTGTCAGGTTCTGTGATGAAAAAAACAAGACTGAGCTTGATCTTTTCTTGTACTGGGCAGTGATTGATAGAGTTTAAGGTGATTCTTCATTCTTCAGACTGGAGCAAATATTTCAAATAGGTATGACTTCCAGACTAAAGTATTACTCTGGTTACACATACATGCATACTAAATCTAAAATTCTGAAAATATCTGTTTTCTGTGATTGTCAAGTATGTCATTGGGAGTTTTTTTTTTTTTTTTTACACATTCATTGCAATTCTGTTTTTCCCTTAATTTTTTAGATAGCTTTAGAGTTAGTTTGACTTATCAGATATCATAAGTAATATCTGTCTAATCAGTTGATGAGTATTTACATGGATAAAGGTTTGACCTTGTCTAGAACATCATCAGTCCACATTCAAATTCAGTTATACATTTAAGACCTACTACATGCCAGCAAATAGATAAACCACTTATCCCTGAGATGTCAGAATAAGTCAACATAGAAGATTTGGGGGAGGGGGTCATTCGCTTAGTTCTAGGATTGGCTTTGACTGGGAAAGGAGAATGTGTTCAGGCTATTTTTGTCTACTTTGTGTCATTAGATGTGTGACTGTGTATCTTTGTTTTTGCTGATTGAAGATACTACTGCTGCTATGATTTGCTGTATATAGGAATGTCTACAAAGACGGTGTTGTAGCAAGACTTTTGTAGTCTATATACAGCACAAAATCAGATTACCCCCTTTCATAATGTCTACTGGTGTTCTTTTCAAAATATGTTCATATTTATGAATTTTCTCCCTCTTGTCTCATCCAAATAGAATTACCCTTTTGGGAAGGACAGAGTTAGGGTCTTTCCTTAATATATGCCGGGTATATTTCAAGGATTTTCTAGCCCATTGGACAGTTTCTAAGAGTCCAGGTTGCTTTTTTTAACTTTCTTTTTTTTTATTTTACTCCTACTTCCCTGGAAGTAAATGTGTTGTATTTTATGACAAATTTGGGAGCTCTCAGATCTATGGATGGATAAATAAATATTTTTATGTAATTTGATCTAGCTCTTGGTTCAATGTTTATGTTGTTCACTGGAGAGCAAATGCTTTGTATAGCTAGGGTTGACATTATCAATATAACCATAGCCCCTCCCTCATCAACCCTAGACTATACTTCCTTACTGTTTCCTAGAAAGAAATTGGTTGGTAAGTCAACAAAATGAAAAAAAAAAAAAATTAAATGCTAGGGCCACTTTTATAATGCCTGTCCGTAGTCATTTATATGTTAATATTTTACAATGACTAATTTAATAGACAGATGGTAGTTCATATTACAGTATGAGAGTGGGGCATTTCCTTAGGCCAATGATTATCTACCCAGTTTTCAATTAGAGAAGACTGCCAATTATCTGGAGTGGTTTTATTTTAATTACTGGGTAATTAGGACAGCTAGGTAACCAGCCTGGAGGAAGGAGAACTAAACTGTGTGTGTGTGAATCCTTATTATGCAAACCCATAAAATAAATAAAGGCCATGCAAAGAAACTTTCAGTGAAATGGTGGATAATTTAGCTGAGGCAGTTCATATTCCTTTGCTCATTTGATCAATAAAGAGTGAGTTTAAAATGCTAAACTAGATGTTTGTGAACTAGACATTGTGTCTGTAAGAAAAAAATAAACCCAGAGGAAAGGGAGTATATATTAGCAATCAGTATCAGCATGTTTGGTATTTTTTGTTTTGATATGGTATTATCAAATGTTTTTGATATGGTATTATCATAGCATTATGAGAGGACACTTGTAGAGTGACCGTTGTCCCCAAAATATAGCTGAGAAATGAGGCAGAAAGATAACATGAATAAATACCTGGTTTTCTCTTTTGTTTATCTTCAGATTTTTTACTCAAGTTCCTTTTCTAAATCTCCAGTTATCCTCTGGATATTTCCAGTTAAGTGTCTCCCATCATGTTAACTTCAACAGATCAAAACCCATCCTATTTCCTCCCCACACAGGGTTCTTTCTCAAACTTCTGTGATCTTGTCTCTGCTAAAGGAACCATTACTTTAACATTCCTTCAGACA
>NC_138371.1:21847604-21861273 GCF_054177405.1 Leptonychotes weddellii
TAATGATGTAATGTATGGGGATTAACATAAGAATAAAAAAAAAAAGCATGTGGAGTTTTAAAGAAAATACTATTGACAGGGCTCTGCTCTGAGACATTCTGATTTACTGATTTACTCAAATCCACTTATTCAGAATCTCCATAGATACAGCCTAGGCATGTATTTTTGTAAGGGCCCAGGTGATTCTGAGGCTTAGTCAGTTTAGGGGTTTATAACCTTTTATGCTTTTTCTTCCATATACCTCAGTTAGTTACCATTATTAATTAAGGTCTCAAACTATAGAAAAAAAAGATATGTGTGTGTGTGTTTTGTAAGTGAAATAGGTAGAGCTACCAAGGTTAAGAAACATATTTCTTAGGGAAGTTTCAAATATCTTGATGGATTTCCAGAAAGATCTAAATATTAATGCATTATCATAAAAATACTATCTCAGTATATCTTGGATGACTCCATGAATGAAAGAATATAATTAATCATAATAGCTTAGACTAAGGATATTAGTCAGGGTGAAACTCCTGGCCCTTAAATGGAATAAATATATGTAAGTGAAAATAATAGAAGTCAACTAAAAATATTGAACTGTTTTTTTTTTTTTTTTCAAAAAGAGTATTTCTGAATTCTTTGGAGAGTCATTTAGAGATTGAAAGGAATTTATTTTTCTTTATTCTGTATTGGCTATAGTATATTCTAATGGATTTTAGTATTTAAATAGCTTAAATATAATGGTAAATTAGTAAATTGAGAAACATGACATTCCCCAACAATAAAGAAGCAAGAAGAATTAACCACCCCTCTTTTCTTAGTAAAACTGTAGCTCCTTTGATTCTTGATTATTTTTATTTGAAAGACTGGAGGTTCAAAAAGCCATGTGCAGCAAGTTGGGGAAGGGGAATATCATGAAATGCTTATATTCATCAGAATTCCCGGTGGGCAAATGCATGCATACATACACCAAAATTATGAAGGGATTTGTTTCCCTGTAGAATAGAAATGTTAATAATGATTGGCTGTGTGCAATAACTTAAGGAGGCAAGTGAGTGTTTGGGAGTGGAGAGTACAGGTCCTATCTAAAGAGGATGACTTTACACAGTTCCAAATAAACTGTTGTGGACTTATTAATTTAAAAAATACATTTGGAAATATGAAATTTTATGTAAATGTACCCAACTTTTTAAAATGTTCATGACTTACTAAATTTTTAAATGTTATGCAGGAAAAATAGCATGTTTTCTGGCTGAATTTGGTCACTGGTCTCCAATTTTCAATCTGCTATATCATGCCCTTAGATATTCATGGAATCATGTAAATGTCAAGAAGATCTTTTTAATTTCTTTCACAGATCTTGTAGCCATTCTTTTTTTTCTTAAAAGATACTTTTTTCCTTAATTGGTACTTCCAGTAAACTTTGAATGGTAGAGTAATATTTCCGTTGTGAAATGGAGCTGGGACATAGGGCTTATACATACCAAAAGCATATTGAAACTAGAATGGTTGGCTTTCTTGAACCTCACCCAGATGTTTATATCATTGTCAAAGATCTTTGGTCAAAATGCCTGCATTTTGAATCCATCTGTAGTATTTACATGCTTATGTCGGTACACTAAAATATTTACACGTCATGTCTTAAGGTGTTCATGTCTAGGTTAAGGAATGAATAAAAAATTTTGAGTTCAGGTAGAATTCTCAGTTTGGATTGAATCTCATTTTGATTCAAAAAAGTAAAACAGAAGAAAACCAGTATTTAAAATACAAGGTCATGGGGCGCCTGGGTGGCTCAGTTGGTTAAGCGACTGCCTTCGGCTCAGGTCATGATCCTGGAGTCCCGGGATTGAGTCCCGCATCGGGCTCCCTGCTTGGCAGGGAGTCTGCTTCTCCCTCTGACCCTCCCCACTCTCATGGGCTCTCTCTCATTCTCTCTCTTTCAAATAAATAAATAAAATCTTTAAAATAAATAAATAAATAAATAAAATACAAGGTCATATTCAAACAGATATCTCTAATACAGTTATCTTTTAAAAAACAGAATAAAGTGTTTATTACCTGTGATGTAAAAAAAAAAAAAATGAAAGTGCAGGAGATAGAATTTAAGCAAATTAGGAAAATATTTTAGTAAATTGTTTAAACTACATTATTTTTTATTTAAGTGAGTTTATAAAATCAGCATGGGGATAATTTTTTTTATTTGAGCATTTGGGGAGGTAAGTAAATTTTTTAAAGAGTGGGGAAATGAAACCTGTATATCAAATGCTTTTTTACCAGGATTTAAAAATATATATCATCAAGATTACATGAGGACAAAATTTTATCTAAGAATCTCCCATTATGGTATGTGTGTTGGGAAGACTTGAAAAAATTCTGCAAAATATAGTTCATCAAAATTTTGGGTCTACGGCTCTGTTCAATATATAGGCCAGTGAGTTTCTATCAAGGTTTGGTTTTCTGATACTTTTACCAACTAGCAAAGAAAATATTTGTAAATAGTGGTATGATTCATTCAAGATCCAAAATGACTTAAATTGACTGGTGTGTGTGTGTGTGTGCGTGCACGTAGGTGCATGTGCATGCATGCACATGTACTCACACATGTGAATGTGGAATATAATCTACAGGATGTACGTATGTTTTGATAGGGTGAACTGACAACAAGTATATTTTATCTTTCCCATTTTCAGACTTATCCTTTTTTTCTGGTTCTGTGTTCCAAAAATTTTCAGCCATCCTAAAATATTTAAAGTGAAAAAATAAGTCCATGAATTTTATGTGTATTTAACATTCTTTATATCCCTATCATAAATAGGCATCAGAATCTCATGTTCCAAGACACCAATATTCATAGAAACATTAAGTTTTTGCCTACATTCATTTTTATATGTAATTTTAAACCAAATCATATAATTGTAAAAATTATAACTCAGGGGGTGCCTGGGTGGCTCAGTCGGTTAGGCATCTGCCTTCCGCTCGAGTCGTGATCCCAGGGTCCTGGGATCCAGCCCCACATCAGGCTCCTTGCTCAGCGGGAAGCCTGCTTCTCCCTCTGCCAGCTGCTCCCCCTGCTTGTACTCTTTTTCTCTCTGTCAAATCAATAAAAAAAAAAATCTTAACAAAAATTGTGACTCAGATCTCTCGTTGCTATTTTTATGAGGGGAATCAGCAACAAACCAGATCTGTGTAAAGTAATAAACGCAATAAATAGTAATATATATTACACTGTTACACTTACAAACCATATGCTTTACAGGTAAAAACTAAATTCTAACTTTCCAATTATGTACATGTGTGACACTACTGTAAATAATATAAGGGATTTTGATTTGTAGGAAAGATAATATATCCTGGAACTGGTCTTTCCTGAAAGCTGTAGTTATAAGCCATGGCTAATATTAGGCATCAGTGGGGCTCTCAAAAATGCTGTCAGGTGAGGCATAGCACATGATCAGTCAGGTGGTTTTCTACCATGGCTAAGTAATTTATTAACTTAAATAGTTTCACTATATGCTGCATGGAAGCTGCTACATTTGTCAACAACATCTAGTAGACCAGATGGTTTGCAACAGATACTATGTTCCTTTAATTAGCTGCTAGTAGGGTTGAAAAATGCCGCCTTGATAGGCTGATAAAACAGTAGGCTTAAAACTTAAGGCAATTTATTTTTTCCCTTGAGGAAGAATGGGTGCTAAAATTTACCAAGTTTAAACTACTCTGAAACAGGTAAGTGATTCCCACTTAGGACACTTGTTTGCAAACTCTGAGTCATGTGGGATAGAGAAAAGGCACAAGGGTGAGAAGAAGAGTATTTTCTGACTAGTTCTTACATAAAAACAGTACTTTTTCTTGTTTTTATTTCAGTAAGGTTTTAATGAGGAAAAAATAGTTTTGACAAACATGATGATGTTAAATAAGTATTAGAATAACTAATTGAGGGAATTAGGATAGTCTTTACCATTACATTACATTATTTCCCATACTCCTTTCCATTCTTAATTTAAATTTTTATATTAATCTGGTTTTATTCAACATTCAAGCTAAAACAAACATATAAGATTTTATTACAGTTTAGGTCAATTTTGAATGCTTTAAATATACATTTTGCTTCAGTAATATCAACAGAAATCCATGTACTGTTATAGTGTAGTAAGTTGAACACATTTCCTACTTGGATTCACCTATATATATATATATATATTACAGTTTTCATGTGTAAGAACATTTATATAGAAAATAAATAATATATATATATTACAGTTATATATATATAGTTTTATATACAGTTTTATATATATATTCCAGTATATATATATATATATATATATATTATTTCTCATTTGGCAAGATTAGAAGAAGTATAGCTATTTTCATAAACCTCAAACAGAAATGCAACCCATGCATCCAAAATGTCAAAGGATGGCAAAGGGTCTCTAAGCTGGGAGAAAGGAAACAGACTTCCTTTTTGTTCTTCAGTGACCACATGACTCAAGCTAGTTACTTTGCTTCTCAGAATTTCTCACTTCCTCATCTGTAAAAAAACAGTCATTGGGTTAAATGATATCTAACTCCATGCCAGATCAAGATTTTTTAAAGCTCTAATTCTACACATGCTCTCCACACATATATAAAACTGAAAACATTGTATTTTTATGATCCTTGAAAACTACAAATAAAAGAACTGCATCCTAGCAATTTTTTTCTACTAAAATTTTGAAAAAGGAAAGATCCAATCCTACTATTTTAGCATAGTAATTTCACTTTTCAGCATAGTTATTCTTTATTATAAATAGACATTATACCTTTTTTCTAGTCCCATGATTAGAGATAAATTTGTCTTTATTTTTTAACTTTATTGAGAAGTAACAAATATAGTTGCATATCTTTAAAGTATACACATGGTTATTTGATATACATATACATTGTAGTATGATTACCAAGATCAAGATAATTAACATGTCTATAACCCCACGTAACTAACATAGATACCTTGTGTATGTGACAAGAATGCTCAAGATTTATTCTCAGCAAATTTCCAGTATACAGTATTGTATTGACTATAGCCACAATGTTGTACATTAGATCATCAGAATTTATTTTTTCTTATGACTGAAAATTTCTATCTTTTGATGTATATTACCTTATTTCCCCTGCTTCCCAGTCCCTGGCAACCACCGTTCTATTCTGTATTTCTATAAAGTCAGATTTTCTTTAAAGATTCCATGTATAGGTGATATCATATAGTATTTGTCATTTTTTAAGGCTAATTTCACCTAGCATAATCTCTATATTGATCCATGAATGACAGGATTTCCTTTTTTATGGTTGAATAATACTGTGTGTGTGTGGTTTGAGACATTTTCCTTAGCCATTTATCCATCAAAGGACATTTAGTTTGTTTCCATATATAGACTATTTAAATAGTGCTGCAATGAACTTGGGCATGTGGATATCTCTTTGAGATATCAATTTTAATTCCTTCGGATATATACTCAGGAGTAGGATTGCTGGATCATATGGTAGTTCAGTTGTTTATTTTTTGAGGAACTGCCATAATGTTTTCCATAATGGCTGTAACATTTAACAACAAATGTTTTCTCCACATCCTCACCAACATTTGTTACCTCTTGTCTTTTTTATAATAGCCATCCTAATAGGTATGATGTGATACCTACTTGTGGTTTTGATTTTCATTTCCTTGGTGATTAGGATTAGTGATATTGAATACTTTTTCATATATCCATTGTCCATTTGTATGTCTTCTTGGAAAAAGATATTCAGATCCTTTGCCCATTTTTAATTGGATTGTTTTCTTTTTTGCTACTTAGTTATGGGAGTTATTTATGTATTTTGGATTTAAGTCATTATCAGATGTATGGTTTGCAAATATTTTCTCCCATTTTATAGGTTGACTTTCCAATTTATTGTTTCCTTTGCTGTGCAGAAGCTCTTTAGTTTAATGTAGTCCCACTCTTTTATTTTAGCTTTTGTTGCCTATGCCTTTGGTGTCTTGTCCAATTGGTCAAGACCAATGTTAAGGATCTTTTTCCTGTGTTTTCTTGTAGTTTTATGATTTCAGGTCTTATGTTTAAGTCCTTAATCTGTTCAATGTTAATTTTTGTGAGGGATGAAAGATAGGGACTCAGTTTCATTCTTTGGCATGTGGATGTCCAATTTTCCAAGCACCATTTATTGAAGGGACTGTGCATTCTCCATTGTGTGTTCTTGGCATCCTTGTTAAAAGTTACTTGGCCAAATATGTGTGGATTTTTATCTGGGCTCTCTGTTCGTTTCCACTGCTCCATGTGCCGTTTTTATGGCAGTGCCATAGTGTTTTGATTACTATTGCTTTATAATATATTTTGAAATTGGGTATTGTGATGCCTCCATCTTTGTTCTTGTTTCTCAAGATTGTTTTAGCTATTTGGGGACTTTTGTGTTTCCATACAAGTTTTAGAATAGTTTTTTTTCTGTTTTTGTGAAAAATGCCATTGGAATTTTGATTGAAATTGCATTGAATCTATAGATCACTTTAGAAAGAATGGATATTCTCACCATAATAGCTCTTCCAATCCAAGAACACAGGATATCTTTCCATTTATTTGTGTCTTCAATCTCTTTCATCAATGTCTTATGGTTTTCAGTGTACAGATCTTTCATCTTCTTGGTTAAATTTTTCAGTACCACTATAAATGAAATTGCTTTTTAATTTCTCTTTCAGATAATTCAGCATTGGTGTATAGAAATGCAACTGATTTCTTTATGTTGATTTTGTATCCTGCAACTTACTGATCTTTTTATTAGTTATAATAGTTTTTTGGTGGATTCTTTAATGTTTTCTAGATAGATCATTTCATCTGCAAATAATAACAATTTTACTTCTTTAAGTCCAATTTGGATACCTTTTATCCATTTATCTTACCTAGTTGCTCTGGTAAGAATTCCAGTACTATGTTGAATAAGAGAGGTGAAAATAGGCACCCTTGTCTTATTCCTAATCTTACAGAAAAAACTTTCATCATTTCACTTGAATATGATATTAGTTGTTGGTTTGCCATATATGGCCTTTTTATGTTGAGGTATGTTCCTTCTACATCCAATTTATTGAGGATTTTTTATCATGAAAGGGTGTTGTATTTTGTAAGATGCTTTTTCTACATCTATTGAGATGATCATATGCTTTTTATTTTTCATTCTGTTAATGTGGTCTATCACATTTATTGATTTGCATATATTATACCATCCTTGCATCCCAGGGGTAAATCCCACTTGATCATTGTAAATGATTCTTATCGTGTGCTGCTAAGATCAGTGTGCTAATATTTCGTTGAGAATTGTTTCATCAGTATTCATCAGGGATATTGTTTTGTGATTTTCTTTTCTTTTAGTGTCCTTATCTGGCTTTGGTTCTCAGACAATGCTGGCCTTCTCAAATGAGTTTGGGAGTATTCCCTTCTCTTCAGTTTTTTGGAAGCATTTGAGAAGGATTGGTATTAATTTGGTAGAAATATTTAATATTGGCAGATTTGGTAGAATTCACCAGTGAAACCATCTGGTCCTGGACTTTTCTATGGTGGGAAGTTTTTGATTACTGATTCAATCTTCTTACTCATTATTGTTCTGTTCAGATTTTCTCTTTCTTCATGATTCAGTTTTGGTGCTTGTATGCTTCTAGAATGTATCCATTTCTTCTAGGTTATGCAGTTTATTGGCATATAATTGTTCATAGTAGAGCTAGGCTTAGAGCAATGGCAGCACTTCCTGGCCATGACAGGTCAGAGTCCTGATCTGGGATGGGGGTGGGGCTCAGAGCAGCGGCAGTGTGGCCCTGACAATAAGGGTTCAGAGCCAAGATCTGGTCCCTGGGGGTGGGGCACATAGCAGTGGCAGCTCCATTCCCCTATATGGTGAAATGCCATGGTGTTCTGATCCCAGGTAGCAGGACATAGCAGTGACTGGGGCTCCTGCAGCCAGGTCTCCCAACAGCAACAGCTCTATCCCCAAGGAGTAGATGCAGGAGATACTGTAGGCAGCTCGGTCAGCTGGGATCAGCATTGGTAAACACTGTGGGAGACCTATCTCACAGGCTGCAAATGTCCTTGGTAGTGAGTCCTGCTGGGATTCTCCTGCACTCCATTTCCTCATGGGGTGAAAGTCCTCTGAGGCTATATCTCCTGGTTCCAAGCTTCTTTGGACTGGAGAAAGAGGTAATATAGGTAATAGGCTTCCTGAACTTTGCTATGTGGTCATTCCTCAGTATTTGATCTTTGCAGGTTTTGTGCTGCTTCTTCATTGTAATCCAGAGCTTTCCCTGAGCTATTTTCTCCAGTTTGAGGTTATTTATTGCCTTGGTTATTTGTGTTGGGGAGATGATAATTGGGATCTCCTAGTCTTCCATCTTGCTGACATCACCTCCCCATTCTTAATTTTCAGTGTATATTTCAGAAATCTGAAACTGTATTTTTGTAAGGCTTTTTTGAGCTGAAGGTTTTGTTTTTTTGGAAGCTTATAAATAAAAATCTTTGTATCATGTCATATCTGCATTAACTGCATTGTAAAGTTAATTAAGCAATAGCTGGGCATTTCATAGGGATTAATGACTAACAGGGAGGAGTGAATGGTTCAAGGTACAGCCAAGGACCATTAATATCCGTTGGCCATTAATTCCCAGAAAATGCCCAGCATCAAAGTCATTATTGCTATTATGAACTGAAAATGGAAAAGAAATATAGACATATGGATTTTTTTAAGGGTGATGCAGTTTTAATTGATATGTGGGCATTCATGGAGAACTTAATTTTTGTACATTAGCCAATCACATTGCTGCTCTCATCTCTCATGGTTCCATTTGGGTTATAATTAAGCAGTAACAATTATAGACCTGGGTATTTCCTGGGGATTAATGAATGGCTGGGTGGAGTTAATTGCCTAAAGTATAGTTTCAGGCCATTAACCTCACTTGGTCACTAATCTCTAGGAATTTATTTTAACTTAGGTCATTTTTTGTGTGTGTGGTAAGAAGAAAAATGTATTCAATTATTTTAATACTAATCCTAGTGAATTTTTGTTTTCTTGAAAGGTATCCAATAATGGTAGGGATCTGTGGAGTCTTTCTGTATGTCCATTTCAAAGTTTCCTCATTTTGAATGTAAACACTCAATGGGTGGAGAACGTACCTGTGATCCTTATTATATACTTCTTATAGAGCTCATTTGATGATCTCACTGATTCTTATCCTCATGGAAGTAATCTACTTTTTACACTGGTTAAACCTAGAAAAAGATTGCCTTTTCAATTCATTATCTATGAATAATATTTTTATTCAATACATATATTGGTTTATTGGCCATTATTTTTTATCATGACATATATTTTCTTAATAAATTTTTTCCTTGTGTTTCTCTTAATGGTGTATTCTAACAATAAGACCAATTTCTTTGTTTTTGTTAATGTGTTACTAATTTCTCCTTTCCTTGAAAAGTCAAAAATAAAATAGGTTTATTCAGATTAACAGGACAGTTGATTGACAAAAATAATAAGATTACCACTTAAAATCCTATTTTGTAAGGAAGATATTATATAAAGAAACAAAGAGGCATGGAGTTACAAAAAAGAGTTTTAATAAATGTCAACACAAAATTTGCTTGTGTCATGACAGAAATAATTCTACTGATTAGATTTTAGTGAATTCTAATACTAATCTTTGCTTTAAGGAACATAAATTTTCAAATGCTAATATTAAATTTGGTATGAAATTTGAACTGTGTATCTAAAAGGTAATTGCTAGTGGTACCTGGATGCCTCAGTTGGTTAAGTGTCAGACTCCTGATTGTAGCTTAGGTCATGATATCAGGGTGATACAGCCCCGTGTTCCCTTGGCTCCATGCTCAGTGGGGAATGTGCTTCTCTCTCTCTCTCTCTTCCCTTCTCTCCCTCCCTCCCTCTTCCTCCTTCCCCCTCCCTCCCCCTCCTTCCCCTTCCTTCACCCTCCCTTTTCCCCTCCCCCCCATGCACAGGTACTCTCTCTCTCTCAAATAAATATTTGTTTAAAATTTAAAAAATTAAAATTAAAAATTAAAAAATAAAGTAATTGCTAAGTACCCTAAATATGACTGATATTGAGGTTATTTTTTAGTATATGTGAAATAATTGGTATATTTGTAAATTTATTGAGACTATACAATGTTAACAATTTACCATGTTATAATAATTCATATGTTTAGAAGTCCTGGGTATGACAAAATGAATATTATCTCCAAATAATGTAATACTTATATACTTGTCTATTTCTCTGCATTAAATGTTAATAATAAAATCTGAATATTATAAGATGCTTTCATTATAAAAGACACTGAGGTAAATAGTGTGTGGGTGTGTGTGTATGTGTGTATGTATGTATACATAACTAGACTTTTATAAAAATAGCTTCCAATAAGAAGTTACAACCATCTTATACATAAACTATAGTTTATTGTTGGCTTATTTAATTACTTTGGCTCTTTATTTTTACAAGTGTGGATAGACCTAGATTTTGAGAAATATGAATCAAGTAATCAGGATGTATTTAACACCATACACTCATCAGAATAATTCAATATTGAAATTAAAATTGAAAAAAGCTAGCAGGCTTCTTAACACCAAAAAAAAAATTTTATTTGTAACTAGCTATTATAATAAATAACTACTCTATAGAAGAAATAACTAGTCATGTCTACTTTATACTAACAGCTTATTTCCTTATATTCTGTGTCGTACAGCCTATGAAGTGCTTTTATATGCTTTAGCTCTTTTGTGCTAAAGAAGTTTACTCTGTTTTTAGTAAATGGCTGACTCAAACTTGAGAAATTAAATGACCTATTTAAAGTTCTAAAATTTATAAATGGAGAAGGAAGCCTGAAGCATAGGTTTTCTTTCTCTAAACCTGACAGCTTTACCCTATACCTGAGTTTCATAGATGGAACATAGTGTTAGTTACATTAAGATGCCTTTAAATTTTGCTCATGGTTTAGCGCTTTTGCACATGAAGACATAGCCACACACTTTTAAATTATACTTAAATCAGTACCTACTTATAAAATTAGTTATAATATTAAAATTGGGTAGTTAATTTTCTTTCTTTCTGGCAGAGCAATTGATATGAGGATGTATGGGATTAAATTTTTATGGAGTTTTAAAATTATTATTTTAAAATTTATTTTAGGTTAGTGACCACAATGTAATTAATGTTATAATAGATACTTATATATTGCTAAATAAATATATTTAGATATACACATTTCAGTGAAGGTATAGATAATCTTTAGGTGTACTGCTTTCAACCTCCTAACCCGTTTCTTATTTTACCTTAATACATTTTATTATTTTTTGGAGATTTATATTTGTTTTCATAAAATATATTTTTTAATCACACAAAATTTACATTATCTTTGTTTCCGACTACTGAATCTCCAATATATATCTATTTGTCTCTGCTTATAAGAGCATGCCAAAAAAAATTTTTTTTTAAATAGTGCTTCAAGAATCTGCTTGAAAATGTCTTTGTATGCAACATTTGTATACAACAAAGAATATTTGTTCTTGTGACAGGGAGAGTATTCAGGAATGCTGTGAAATGGACACCAGCGTCAGGAAATTTATGCAATCTAGATTTTATGTGTTCTTTGGGATGTCAATAGTTTTGAATGTTCATATTGCTAGAGTGACAGAAGAAATAAAGCATCACATCTAAATTTGTAAATTAGAAGATATTGTAGAAACTGAAGAATGAGTGTGCCAAAAATAATAGATTCTATGTAGTAGGAATAAAAATAACTTTCTAGACTAGAATTTCGAAAGAAGAAAATTCTAGATGGTGAATTAATGAAAGACAATAATCTACTTCTCCATATACTCTTTAGAGAAATTTAAAAGTTCCACTGAAATTATTACCTACTAAGATAGTCCTATTCCAAGCATAATGTTTTTCAGAATTTTTAAAGTGTAAATTACATCTTTAACTTCTGTGAAATAACTTCCTTTCTTTTTATGGTGCCAATGAGAAAAATACAAATTGAGCAATATATTATTATACCTGTAAGAAGAACCTGCTACCTTTAAAGTGATGGGGATCCTGAGTTATAAAGGCCCTGACTTTGTGTTATCCCTAACTTTGATTCTGTGAAATTAAATATTAGTAAAATAAAATGAATTCAGGAATCAGAATGATACCTTTTAATTGCTTTTTTTTTTTTTAAGTTGATAAATGGTAGATTCTCTATTCATACAGAACAGGTTCTAGATGTACTTGGAAATAACTGATTTGCAAACCTCTCATGTTCTAGGGTTAAAACAGTGCAGACATTTGCATCTTTTCTTTTGCTTATGTCCATTCAGTCCTTCTGATTTAATTAGAGAGCCACCCTCAATTGGGTCCCAGAATACCCTGCAACACCTCCCTTTAATCCTTGACTATCTTACTTTTAAAAGGGAGGAAGATAGTATAGGAGCAGCTGTGGGGAAAAAAATAAGATCAGAGTAAAATAAATTTATTTTGAACCTAAGACAAAAAGAAATTGGGTCTGTTTCAAAACAAAAATAATATTAACTTTCAAGGATACCAAGGATTTCTAACATTTTATTTTTAGAAACTATAGTAGAAGGTCATCTGGTTTAATGCAGGACTTGAAATCAATTACTGAAGACTGGAAAGAAAAGCTACTTTTGACTGTTTCTCTACATAAAAAATGTAACAGACTATTTGAAGCCCAAACTTAAATCAGCAAGAAAAGGTTTACTTGGAAATCCTGAATACGGTTGAACTTCACTATATTTCCAGAACTTTTCAGGTACTTTTTATATTATACAGCACTATCAAATATATAAATCAAATTGCTTATAGAAGATGTCTTTTGTATGCTATGCAGATTGTATAGAGGACATTATTTAAAAAAAAATCATTTTGAATTTGCATTGAAACTACCTTCCAAAACTGTCAGTAAATAGAAAACACTCTGTCTAGTCAAAAGTGATATTTTTACTAATAAGAAACAGATGTAGAAATTTCAGATTAACTTTCTGGATAGAATAGGAGGCAGAACTAGACAGTGTGGCCATGAGAATGTCAAAGTGAAACTAGTAAGAGGAATGAAAAGCAGAGAAAAGGAGAAACAGTAAGAGATGCTATTAAACTGTTATTTCATCTGTTTTTTTCTTATACTTTTGGTAGTTTGCCATGTGCCAGACACTGTGCTAGGAGCTGGGGATATAACAATGAAGCAAATATAGACTTCAACTGTTATGACAAAATGTGGCATGTAAGCTCATACAAATATATGCTTGTGAAATAGAGATAGAATGAAGAAAATGATTATGTCCTTCATCTGGGGGACAGGTAATTGAAGCCTTCACAAAAATGCTTTTTGCAAATATTTAAGAGTTAGAAGATTTAAGAGATGGACTAGAAACACACTCTTGGGTTTAGGGATATTTATAAGTAGTTCAGTGTTCTTAGAACATAATGTTCTTTGCAGCAATGTCCACAATAACCAAACTATGGAAAGAGCCAAGATGTCCATCGACAGATGAATGGATAAAGAAGATGTGGTATATATATAATGGAATATTATGCAGCCATCAAAAGATATGAAATCTTGCCATTTGCAATGATGTGAATGGAACTGGAGGGTATTATGCTGGGCGAAATAAGTCA
>NC_138371.1:21861373-21884678 GCF_054177405.1 Leptonychotes weddellii
AGGGGGCTGGGGGGATGGGTTAGCTTGGTGATGTGTATTAAAGAGGGCACGTTCTGCATGGAGCACTGGGTGTTATACGCAAACAATGAATCATGGAACACTACATCAGAAACTAATGATGTAATGTATGGTGATTAACATAACGTAATAAAAAAAACCCCTTCTTTTTTAAAAAAAAAAGAAATATACTGAAAGAAAAATAAGGGACATGATAAAATAAGAGTCTGGAATGTTGGTCGGACAGCCTTGTGACCATATAAGGGAGCATGACTCTTAAAGTAATGAGGAGATTCGGTCTTAAGTTGTAGAGGAAGCTTTACATCTGCATTTTCTTAAAGTTCTGTTTATGGGTAGCTAACCTTGGAAAGATGAATTAAAAATAAAAACATATGGCAGGTAAGAACCATACAGAATTACTTCTCTAGAGACTGTTTTCCCTTTATTCTGAAAAAGAGAAGTCTTAGCTATACTGATTTTTGAAGTCTAATAATACTTATATTTTTATTTGAATGAATAATAGAGTTAATTTTTATTAGCTATCATGATCTGACAAGATGAATATTTTGATTTCTGATATTGATAAATCTTTCCTGTAGGATAAAGTTGATGACCCAAAGAAAGATAATCATCTTCTATCTTACTTCTGATTTAATAGACTTGAAGAAAAGTATTCAATATACTGTTAATCTTACTGTATGGCTCAGAGTTTGTAGGAGCGGCTATCGGAGAGCAATACAAAAGATTTGAGTGAGTGTCTCATTTGTTTAGACTTAGCCTTACCTCAGTCTTAACTGTGTCATCTATGAGGAAAAGGAAACAAACTGAAAATGAGCTCCCAGGGAAAGACAAGTCATGTTGGGTTATTAGTGTGATATTTATCTCTAGTCACATTTAACTCTCAGGAAAATACCTTTAATCATGAGCATCAGATCCATTTTGGGGATATAAGAAGGAATGATAACTTGTGCCAATTATAATTCTGTCCATTACACCTAATAATTATTATCATAAACCTTTAATGCCCTGTTTTTTTCTTTAGCTTTAGAGAACTTAATTTGGTTTAGCCACATGGGAGTGTGAATTGGCATTTATCAGTTGTCTAGCATATCGATTTAGTTCTTCTTTGGGTGACATCTTAAGAAAGATGGGAGGCAAGGAGTTATTCTGTCTCTTTGTCCCTGACCTATGTGTTACCATTCAGTTACTACTGCTCAAGACTTAGATTTTGGGGAGTGATGCAAATGGGAAGGATCAGTAAAGATTTTTCAGGTATTTGCAATGAATTTAAAAGTTCAGGGATGAGGGTAGTGAATGTCTGTTCACAAGTTAGTGCCCAGTGCCCATTATGATGGTGGTGGAATTATATGCAGAATATTTCTGTGGTGGGAATTTGTATGAGCCTTACCTTCTTCACATCTTGTTGGAGCTTACTTTTCCAAACTTTCTGTTGATTCAGTGACTTATTTGGTAAAATTTCAGTAAATTCTTGTCTGTTCAAGTTAACCAGTTTCCGTCCTTTGTAACATAGATCCTGATTGTGCAGTTTGCTAATGTGATTTGAAATAGACTATAAATTATTTCAGTTACACTATATACTCTTCCAAAGCATGAATGAAGAAGTGAGCAGATCAGATTTGTGATTTAGAAAAATCACTTGGACAACAGTATGGATGAAACAGTGGGGGTGAAAGCTACAGGGATGAACATAATTAAAAGGATATTATAATAGTCTGTTCAGGTGAGAGAATGAGGATCTGAACTCACAAATGACAGTGAGGATTAGCAGGAGAGTTAAGAATTCAAGGCCTATAGGGATTATTTCAGAATTTTAAAGTGAGTAAGTACAAAGTGTTTGGGGTTCCCCCAGTTGTCTCCCTTGGATGGCTTTTAACGTACAGGCAGAAGAGATCCCAGTGACGAAACTGAGTAAAAAATGAAAACAAGTGGAAGAAAAAGAGAAGTGGAGTTAAAAAAAAAAAAAGTTTCATGAAAAGAAGAGTGATTCAAAGTGTCAAATAACTCAAAGAATTCAAAAATTAAAATTAGAAATTAACCATAGGGTTTGACAGTTTGGAGGTTTTCAATGAGCTAAGAACTGTGAAGGTAAAATGGCAGGGTTAGAAACCACATTTCAGAGGACTGATTTGGATGTGAGCAACCTGACAAAATGAATGCAGATTCCTTTTCTGATAAACTCTACCAAAAGCCTAAGAAGAGATTAATTTGAAAAATAAAGAAGCCATCATTTAGAGACTTAACGCACAGAAAATTCAAGGAGGCTAGAAAGTGGAGAAAAGTCATGATTTGAGACAAATTATTTCTCTGAATCATACCTAGTTTTTTCATCAGTAAAACTGGAATAATGGTAGCCGCATCCCATGGTGTCTATGAAGACAGAGGTAATGCAGGCTAAGCTTGGTGCTTGATATTTTAGGTGCCCTTCTTTTATGCTACTATAGTAATTGACATTTGCTATTTCTCTAGTTCCTCCTCTAAACTCTAATCTCTTTGATGGTATGTAATATGGATTATATTCACATTTATATTCCAGCCCTTGGAATATTGCTCCCACATAGAGATTCTCAAGATACCTTTGAATAAATAAATGAATAAATAAATAAATAAATGAATGAATGCCTACCCTGGTGAGAACATAGTAAATATTAGTTTCTTCTTCTCTGAAGTGTTTCAGCTCTGTGGAAGAAAAGTTTGCCAAAGTCAATTATACATTCCAGTAAGGATTTTAAAGTATTTTTCCATGAAATAAAACATAAAATTTATTTTTCATTTATTATAACCTTAAGGGAAATAGCAATGGGAGGCAATATTTGGTAAATAGAAATTTGACAATATATAATTAGGACATGCTTTATATTACTGAATTATAGCTTTAAACAGCATGTTTAATGCTGTTAATAATCCTTCCTTCCCTCTCCCCAATCAAAGCAAACCAAATATTTCTAGTACACTACTGTCTTTATCACTGCAGGATGAGAGAATTATAAGATATATCAAGAGATCATCTAATTTAGTAATTGACCCCAGCCCATGCTGTGTTTTTTTTTAAGATTTATTTATTTATTTGAGAGAGAGAGAGAGAGCATGAGCAGGAGGAGCAGAGGGCGGGGGAGAGGGAATCTCAGACTCTACACTGAGCAAGGAACCTGATGCAAAGCTTGATTTCATGACCCTAAGATCAAGACTCAAGCTGAAACCAAGAGTTGGAAGCTTAACCTATTGTTTTCTTGACTCATTAGCCCATGACAGTAAATCAAGTGCTATATGGTGACAGGAGGATGGCAATGCAAACTCAGTCCCTGAACTATGGGGTACAACATGATGTTGTTATTGATCACTCAGATTGCCTTGAAAACAAAAACAACTACAAAATTATTCTTATTGAAAAACTCATATATTCTTTTGTTTGAGAAATATTGATGTATGATATTTTGGGTAACCTGTATAATATCCATGGCTTTGCTTTTTTTTTTTTTTTCCTGTTATCTTCTGTTTTCCCATCATCCCTATAAGGTTTCCAGATTGCCAGTCTGTCCTTTGTGCAGTTTTAAGGACCAGTCTTGCTTGAAAAGTGGGATCCTACTGGTCTGTTAGTATACATCATATGTCATGTGCTTTTAAAATAAAACTCATTTTATGGGGCACCTGGGTGGCTCAGTTGGTTAAGTGTCTGCCTTTGGCTCAGGTCATGATCTCCAGGTCTCCCTGCTCAGAGGGGAGTCTGCTTTTCCCTCCCCTTTTGCCCCTCTCAGCTACTCCTGCTTTTTGTCTCTCTCTCAAATAAATAAAACCTTTAAAATAAAATAAAACTCATTTTAGCTTTTTATAATTTTTAATTTTTTAATAGCATGAAGATATTTCTGGCATATTCCTATTGGAGTACTTAAAATCCTCTTGCTGTCTTTACCTACTACTACTTTTGCCCAGTTTCTAGATTCCTTTTCTGGATAGTCCACTTTTATACTTCATTCAGTAGGTGTTCAATGTTTTCTTGTGAATTAAGCACAAAGGGGACATTATGCCAGATATAAATTCACTCTTTCTAAGAGTTTATAATTCTAGTTGGGAATGCAAACAAGTAAAACACTAACTTTAGGTTAGTGTTATTTATCGTAGAGGCATGGTGGTACAGAGCAGGTAGGATCTAAGTTTATGTCTGTAAAGAACACCAGGTGGGGATTTTTGGACAGGACTTCACAGAGTAGGTGATGTTGGAACTGATAGAATCAAAGAAACAACCATAGTAATTGGGAATTTTCTGGAACTTCTGTGTCTTGAATCAGCATCTTGATGCTACCAAAATCCTCTCTCTTTCATTTCTGCTACTTTCTGCCTCATCTTCATCTTCTCTGGCTTTTCCATAATTGGCTTTTTCATAATGAAATTACAACCTGTAGCTTTCCTATTTGTTCCAGGAAAAGGGGGAAATATATATACATATATGTATATGTATGTATATATATATATATATATATATATATATATATATATAAATGCCATGGAGTGTATATATATATATATATATATATATACACACACACACACTCTTCAAATGGCTGCACTTTGGTGATATGCTCATCTCCAGGTCATTGTGACCAGAGAGAGTGTACGTTGTGGTTAGTTACTCAGTGCAGTTTAGTCATGTTTGGGGAGTTGTGGGTTTAAGGAGCCCTGGGAAAAGAGTGCCACCACACCATTCCAGGCAGAGGGACAGCATGTGAAATACATGGATGCTGGGAGGAGCAAAAGTGAAGTTTAAGAAATACCAAATGTTTTAGTGTGACTGGAGTAAATGAGGTATGTGTAAGATGTGAGTGGGAGGGAGACAAGGGTGCAGATGGGAAAAGTAAGGTAGTCCTAATCTAGAAAGGGCCTTTGAAGCAAAACAGCCCAGTTTTCTTTTGTCCTCTAGGTGGAGACACTAAGGTGTTTTTTTTTTTTTCCAATTCAAGTATTTTTTTTATGTGCTACACTACTTTAAACACCTCTTTTTAAAAATGATTTTCCCTGAAAAACCAGAAAAGATCTGAGAAGCTGAAGAAAAATCAGATATAGCAAAAACTAAATTTCTCTCATTAAAAGACTTAGTAACTTCAAAATTTCAGTGCTTTCTGACAATCATAAATTTGCCTTGTGATGAATATTATATATTTTATAGATTCTGTTATATATCTGAAAAGATAACTTATACAATTCCACTCCATTCTTGTACCTTTATTTGAGTGAAACGTGTTTTACAGAAAATTTCAAGTGGTGGTCCAGAAGTCACAATGGATATTTAGGACTCTGAGTCTTTTATAGTACACCTACAGAAAAATGCACATATCATTAGTGTGCAGATTGATACATTCTCACAAACTTAGCACATCTGTATAACTAGCACCCAGATCAAGAAATAGAACATTAATACTACTTTAGAAACAACTACAGTGTATAAGGAACACAATGGAAAGATTGGATTCTGTGCTTTTGAAATTAATAGCAGAAATAAAAGGGATGGGGTGGCTGGGTGATAGACATTGGGGAGGGTATGTGCTATGGTGAGCACTGTGAATTGTGTAAGACTGTTGACTCACAGACCTGTACCTCTGAAACAAATAATACATTATATATTAAAAAAAAGAAGAAGAAGAAGATAGCAGGAAGAGAAAAATGAAGGGGGGGAAATCGGAGGGGGAGATGAACCATGGATTCTGAGAAACAAACTGAGGGTTCGAGAGGGGAGGGGAATAGGGGATGGGTTAGCCTGGTGATGGGTATTAAAGAGGCTGCGTACTGAATGGAGTACTGGGTGTTATATGCAAACAATGAATCATGGAACACTGCATCAAAAACTAATGATGTAATGTATGGTGATTAACATAACATAATAAAGGGGCGCCTGGGTGGCTCAGTCGTTAAGTGTCTGCCTTCGGCTCAGGTCCTGATCCCAGGGTCCTGGGATCGAGCCCTGCATCGGGCTCCCTGCTCTGCCGGAAGCCTGCTTCTCTCTCTCCCACTCCCCTGCTTGTGTTCCCTCTCTCGCGCACTCTCTCTCTCTGTCAAATAAATAAATAAAATCTTTAAAAAAAAAAAAAACATAATAAAAAAAATTAAAAAAAAATAAAAGAGACCAGAGGCTTTGCAGGAGTCTATGAAAAGGAGATGAGGGTCTAAGTTACCTTTAGACAAAGAGGAGGGAAAATATTTAGTGTCCAAACCGTAGAGAGTTTTCTATAGAGAAATATGGGAAAATGTGGGGAATTGGCTATTGGGCCTGAAAACATTTTGGTTAAGAACTTGAAGGGCACCTGGGTTGCTCAATCAGTTAAGTGTCCGACTCTTGATTTTTGCTCAGGTCATGATCTCAGGGTCCTGGGATCAAGCCCCGTGCATGGTGTGGGCTCTGCACTCAGCGTAGAGTCTGCTTGGGATTCTTTCTCCCTCTCCCTCTGCACCCCGCCCCTCTCCGCTTGCGCTCACTCATGCAGTCTTGCATGCTCTCTCTCTCAATAAATAAATCTTTAAAAAAAACTCGATTTATTAGATAATAAGTACATATGAAATTTAGGATGTATTTTTCCCTCCCATGAGGTTTTAAAAAAACTGTCAAAAAATATCAGAAAACCAAAAACCTAGCTATTGCTAGGAAAACATACTCAGAAGAGTCTTTCTTCAGATAAGAAATATTCTAACAAGGGAAATTCAGTGAAGATCACATCTGATAGATGTGAATTCACCTCTAAAATATAATCAACAGTCCTTATTAATCCTGATTGTTCTTTACTTACTTATCTTTTTAATTTTCTTCCTGCAAAAATTATGAGTACAGAAAACATCATGTCAATCATCTGTTCCAGTTAATTTCACAGGAAGATGGGGATAGAAGCTCAGCAGATGGTACAACCTTTGCTCTGAGAGTAGCGTGGGTTAAGTAGTCACTCTGTGGGTACCTGTCTTTTTGTTTTAGGTTCACCGAGAGCAGTGAAATGATTGGTCCCAGCCACCCGCCCTGTCGTGTTCACCTATGCATAAGGCAGAATGGTATAGTGACAAGAATATTAGGCTAGGGAATAGAAGACAATCACTTTAGTACCTGACTGATCCTAGCTATCTGATTGTAATCAAGTCTTTATGTTCCCTAAAATACCAACAAGGAAATTGAGTTAAATGTCTTACTTCCCTCTAGCTACAAGCATATTGCTGAATTTCTTTTAGGGCTTGCCTTGTGTGATCACTGAAATGTTATAAACCTTTTGGAGTTTCAGTGTTTTCATCTGTAACATAACAAAACTAATTTCAGGATATTTGTAAGAATCAAATAAGATTAAGCATTTTTAAAATAATTTAATTCTAAAATGCTTATCCAAATTATGGAAGTTAATACTGATTATTATGCCATATTCCTCCTTCAAACCCTTATTCACGTGCTCTCACTTGCTGAAGGAGAAATATCCCTTTTCCTAAGAAAATTCCTTTAGAAACCTTAAGGAAATTGTGGATTTATTTCTGCAGGCCTTAATGCACTCAGTCAGAAGGCTTGGTGGGATTTTTGGTTTGTTTGTTTGTTTTGGTTTTGTTTTTAAATTTAGCCCATGCAGTGTATAGCCATTTCCAAGTGAAACACATCTAATTCATGAATATGCTTATGAATTGAAACCTTGGACTAGTCAGTATCAACTCTGTTTAAAATGAACTCTAAATGTTCTAAGAACTGTTCTAAACTTCGAGTAAATCCCCAGACTGTTTATTGAGAAGTGTCATGTGTATTATTCTCTTGTTAAGTTTGAATATTTTGGGTTCAAAAGACTTGGTTGATGCTTACCATACCCAGGCCTGTTGTGTAGAGAAGACTTACAGAATAATAACTAAATATCTAAGTAGAGTTTACCAGTGCTTACTCTTTTAAACATACCTGAATCTGGAAACATTTTGATAGAAGTGTTATTTTTCTAGCTTTCTTTAAATACTTTGTGGCTTCAACAGTTTGCAGCAATTTTTTGTAGGTACTTCATCTTTGGTAAACATTACTGTGAATACTTTATTTCACGGCATGCTGCTGAAGTAATTTTCCAAAAGACATGGGAAAGAAATGGGTGTTGACTCTCCTAGGTATCAAGTATTATCTCTTTTGATCTTGCTGCAGCTTTGCAAAGAACATTGCTGTTTTAGAGTTGAATAGATTAGGGCCCAAATTGGGTAGGTTTTCCATTGGTCACACATTTGATACTAGAAGAACTAGAATTTGATTCAAGGGTCAATGCCTTCTTTTAGAGTTTCTTTTGTCCTCTTTGGTGGAGACAGAAGGGTTCTATCTAGAACCTCTCTATGCTGAATTTAAAAAGCATATCTCTTTCCTTGTGTTTTCTGTTTTAGAGTTCCTAATTTGTATGGTATAAAATTTGCACATAATGATTTTCATTATCAAATAATGAGCAATTTGTACCTTCACAGGATGTCTTAGGTATCAATTCATTAAAATTTGCTTTCAAAAAGATTTTATATATATGCATATATATGCATACATATGTGTTTGTGATAAATAACTTACAGATCTATAATTTATAAGATATACATATAACTGACATATATAACATATTTTATATATGTGCAATTTTAGACCTGAATTTTGTGTAATATAATGTAATAAATATAATAGATAAGGTATATATATGATATAATATATATAACTTGCATGTATGTATGCATGTATATAAAATTAGGAAAGGTTTTAGAATAGACATAATCATACTAAAATTTGCTCAAAATGCAAATTTTTTAAAGCCTTAAAAATTGAGAGGGCAATTACATTTATGTAAATTTAAAAGCTGCTACAAATGTATATTACTTAGAGCAAATAGCACATTGTTATTAGTTACTAACTCCATAATCATGATTGTAAGTATGAAGTAATTTCTTTTTAAAAGCCTCCAAACAAACTTAAATATATAATCAAACATAGTAAAACTAGTAACAGCATACTTTTAAGACACTCAAGGCATATGCCATAACGGTACATTGTGTCAGCGATGCCAAGAGCACATATGGCTTGCTTGCTTGCATCTCTGTGGTGTCTCCCTAATATTGGCACAGCAACAACACACCACAATTCAATCCACAGACATGCTATTGACACACATACTTCAGGACACACATGTATTATATAATGAGGCACTATCTTTAAAGGTTGTGATAAGAATAGAGTAGCTCTTTAGTTCTTATTTCAGGACACATGGAGAATATTATGCACTTATCTTTAAAGATTTCTCATTTCTCTTTAAACAAGATCCAAACCATCCTCCTTGGCTGAGAAAGCCCTGCACAATATAGTGTTTTCTTATCTTTCTTTTCTTTTGCTACTCTTCCCTATATTCCAGCAACACTGGCCTCCTTTTGGTTCTTCCAGTGTGCCAAGCTTTTTACATACTGTGCATTCCCAGTAAAGTGCACTTGATAGTATGCCTATATTAATAAGGTCTAATTTCACATGCGTTAGGAGTCTTTGCTTTACATAGATACTCAATGAAATGTCATACTTTATTGAATAGATGAAGCACATTATTTTTCCTAAATTATTAAAAGGTATTTTAAATGTGTTACCTTCCTTTGATGTTTTGCACTTGCCTAGAGGCAGGTTGAAAATAAGGTCTTCACCTAAGTAATAATTAATGTCCACAAAACTTAAAAGTGAGAATTTAATAGTGCTTTTATTTAATTGAAGCCTAACTATGCAGAAATAACTTTAGAAATTTTCTTTGCCTGTAAACATGACAGGAAAAAGAATAGAACTGCCATAAATGCAGGAATGACTTTCTAATAACATATGAAGCCTCATTGGAGATTTGCTGTGTGACACCATGACCTACTGTTAGGCAGAAATCATCATAAAATCCTCTGTTAAACTGACATTTACTTTCATCAAAACTTCTGTATGTGCTACTTCTTTCTATTCCAGTGTTTCGCCAGTTCTAGAGATTATGGTCTCCACAGAACATATCCCAGAGGAATTTTCAATGTATTTTCTATCAGCATTTAAGCTTTATTTATTGTAAGGTTATATACTAGGCAACATGGCAGAGGCAGGATTGGCATGGTGTGAGCGGAGGTTCCAGTGCTAGTTCAGACTCTATTATAGACTCAGCCCTATACTTTCTAACATCATAGGCCTGAGGCAAGTGTCTTTGTCACTAAAATAGAAACATTAACAGAACCTTCAACATAAGGGAAAAACAAGAATTAAGTGAGTTAATGACTCTTAAGCTTAGTACTTGGCACACAGTAACTATTCAATCTTGGGTGCTCTTGTTTTCATAAAAAAAAGTTGCTTTTCCTAACTTGCAACTTCAGGATTCTTGGGGAGAAAGAAAAGGGGCTATCTTTTGGAGTGTGGTTTCATTGGCATGTTTAATGGCTAATGGAGATAAGATTCCCTGGTCATAGTCTGGGTGGCTAAGGTAAGAGAAAGAAGTAGCTCTTAGAGATTATAAGGGTTTGGGGGGGGGGCGGTTCAGGGAATCAGGGGAGTCAAAGGGAGTCTAGCAACATCGCAAGAAAACAGGACTTTTCTTAGAAGATGCTAAGTAGAATTCTTTTATGATAAAAATGGCTGAGGGACTTTAAGAATAGGGATGCCTTGTATTTAAGTTATTTGCTGTGATGTAGACTCCTTGTTTTACACTTTAATAAAGTTGGCCATGTATACACCCTTGAATGTAGTGCCCAGCTGGACAATCATGGTGCAGAAAAGATACAACAATGCTGAAGGTGAAATTTAGGGTTAGGATAGAGAATGCAGCAGAAGTGGGAACTCAGTGAGGAGGACACAGTAAGTCACCATTTTGATCTTTTATAGGTTTGGGGAGAGAGGTGGGATTTCTGACAATATTTGAGATCAAAATATAACAGTTCCTATTGGTGATCTAGTCCAGATCTGGTCTTGATAGTATTCAGCTTATAACATTATTAATAAGAGAGATGATAGACTTGAAGAAAATCCAAAGATAGGATATGCAGAATGGTCAGACTCTATTGGAACTGGTACCTGCAGACTTTAAGACACTAGGAATCTGGAACTTTCAGGGTAATAGGATCCTGGAGCTGTCAGAAGTAGAAGCCAGTACTTTCCTTTATTTGTTTCTCTCTCTTGCATGCATGTGCACACACACTCTCATGATATCTCTGCTTTTCTCTGTATATTGGTTCCATACTTTACCATCTAGCTACTCTTTCTCACTCTTATTTTATATTTATTCATAACTTTTCCTTGTGGTTACTTGTGAAACTCTTGCATGTTTTCAACTCTTTTTCCATCTTTCTTTTGACATTTCCTAGTTCAAGTGTATGAGAGAGAGAATATAATTGTACCAGTTCACATTTCCAAGCCAGGCCTGTGACTGGACGTTCTTGTGTCTAGATTCTACCTGCAAAGTGTTTGAAGATAGACTGGCACCAGAAAACATGTCTGGTGAAAACTCTAGAATTATTCTTATGTTTTTAAATAATATTTTTTTCCTTAGTCAATGAATTTCATTAAATTAGACTTTCTGAAAATGGGATATATTTGCCTGTCTTTGGACTTATTTTTCTCGCCCATAAAGTATTTCAGAGTAATGCATTGAACTTGGGTGGGTTGGTTGGGTTTCTGTGTTCTTAATGGAAGTTAGTAGACTTGGTTGAAGCTTTCTAATAAAGAATATTCTTGTAAAGACAAAACAAATGACACAGCCCAGTAAGATTATTTCTAGGATGAAAGCTAAAAATAAGCAGGTAAACATCTGAACACTTTACAGTTCTTTCTTTTCATGCATTGCAAGAGAGACACCAGAGAATCATTATCTGTTTCCTCTCCTCCAAACAGAGCCCACATATTGAAAAACTGAGTGACAAGCAATCTGGCCTATCCATATGACCATATTGTTTTCATCCCCTAATTAGCCTAGTCCTCACTGTGCTGATGAGGAAACAGATGCATGAAGCAGCAAATTACCTTCATCTTGCCTCTGAACAACAACAAAAAAAGACCCAGCATTTAATTGTCTCATTTGAACTTGGGTGATTCAAAAGCAATAAAGTGGGAATATTCAAGAAGGGAACATTGCTTTTAAAAACATGTTTTCTTTTCATTTAAAAGTCACCACAGAATGCAGATTTGAATTATAGGAAGTTGGTGACTTTAGTTGGAAATGATTACTTCTTATTAAAGACTTATAGCCAGTTGGTTCATTAATTGACATGTGGATAAATAGAGATAAATGTAAAGTGTTTGTGGTCCTGAGGGTGTACTGCACATTTATCTTCCATGCCTCGTTCTCAGTCAAATTAATTGTAACAGTTCCTTTTGGATTCTTTATCTGATTACATTGGAGGTGTAATTTTGCATAGCCTATAAAAGTGGCAGAAGTGTAGGGAGAAAAGCAAGTGCCAGAGAGGAGCTAATGAGAACCAATCAAACTGTCTGACAGACAAACACAATCTTCCAGCTTTGGTGTTTGCCTTCTAGTTGAAACTTTATAGTGCTCTGTCATTTTTATTCATATCTCTGTGGTTTCCAGACTCTTACCAAAGTTTTGAGTATTTACTATTTTTAGCTAAGATTTATTGTATACTACTAAGTTGACAAATAGTATACTGTGGATTTTAAATAGATCTTCTCATTTAATCTTTACAATTACATTGTAGTAGTGGTATCATTTCTATACCATTTTGTAGGTAAGGAAGCTGAGGCTTAAGGTTTTAGAATATGTAAGAATCACTGTTCCAAAAGCCATTCTGAAAGCACAAGCAGGAGCAGAGAAATGGTTAGATGGATCCTCATAATGAATGTAAACTTCTGAAGTGGTGTTGTCTTTAGGTTTTGTCTCATGAAGAGGACATTTTGTAAGAGTTATTTTATGGACTTATGGCAGTCTTCAAGGCATTTACTTAAAATAATGTTTGAAGCTCTGTGGGTCAGAGATAGGAAAAGATTTTTATAGTCCCTAGTTACATATTTATAAAACTTGCTAATTTGTGTTAATGCATAAGTGAGGAAAGTGGTATTTTATTCTTTGCAAAGTTGTGGGCCTTCTGCATCATTTTTCTTGAGTTCTCAGATGTTCAATAGGGTCTTCAGGGAAGAACTCAGATATACACACTAAATAAATGACCTATGGAATGCTTCTTGGTGATCTTTAGAGATACCTACATATATGTAGTGTAAGGAAGTGCAATATGAAGAACCATAAATTAGGGAACCAATACAAACTATTGTATTTTTAAAGAGGACAGAGGAGAATGAGAATAATATTTATCATCAGGATATATACATTTTAGAGTCTTTTAAGTTCCCATCGTATGTTTACAAAATACTACTATCCAACATTAACTTCACAAATTCTTTTTGGATACCTACTATCTGCCAGGTATACTGATGATAGAATGTGGAGCAAAGTAAAGCATAATCCCTAACTGGAAATCTTCAATATAGTAAGGGAGACAAACTTTATTAATTCATCTCACCAAAAGTTATGAATCACAAAGTCAGCTAAGTGCTAAACAAAAAAGTACAATGAGAGACATTAAAGGTGTGTACATGTCTGTGGTGTGTGTGTGTGTGTGTGTGTTTGGGAGGGGGTAGCTTGCTTTAATTTATGGGCCAAATAATTTTTCTAGATATTGCGGACAAAGTTATGTATTACCTGAAATCTGGAGAATGTAGGCAAATAATAATTATTATGCATACACAGTCTGAATTTTATTTTAAAGATCCTTCTTGCTTCATTATTGAGAATGGATTGGGGAAAGGCACAAGAACCCATATAGTAGTTTAAGCCAGAAATGAAAGTTATCAGACTGAATAGAGGTCAAGAAGAAACTAGTGAGAAGCGTTAGAAATTCAAAAGATGTTTAGGATGTAGAATGGATAATGCAAGTCTTATTTCATTCATTTGATTAAAACATAAAACTCCAGTAGCTTTTTGTTCTGAAACAACACTAATTCATAAAACTCAAAAGCAGAGTTTCTTATTGTACTTTTTTTGCCTCATGTTATTCATCCATACAATTAAACTTGATCATGTGTTTTCTGTGTGTTACTATGTTATTTGCAAAGTCATTCCTACTTCCTTTCTGTGAGGTCAGAGAACATAAGAGATACAAAAACAGGTAATAATACAGTCTTGTAATTCAAATAATAGTGTTATTCAAGTGGTGTTATTATAGGGGTGCTTAACCTAGCTTAATTATGCAGGGAAAGCTTTGAGGGGGATGGCACAATAAATGAATATTTGAGGATTTGATCAGCAAATGAGACATTCCCAGCAGAGGGAAAATGAGAACAAATACAAGAAACTATGAAATTTCATAGTGTGTTTAGAGGCTATAACACAGATTTTACAGAGGACAAGGGACATGGGCGGCAGGACTAGCTACATAATTTACAGGGCCCAATGGAAGAAAATGCAAAGCTCCTTGTCCAAAAATTTTCATAATTTCAAGATGGTGACAGTAGACCAGCAGAGAAACTTGGGACTCTTCTAGACAAGTGACCCTTGTGTGATTTCATTGGTTGCATGTCTATGAAGCTGACAGATTGGAGGTGCTAGAGGAAAGTTAGGGATGTAAGTGATAAAGGAGAAGCAAGAATTAAGAAGATTCCCAAGCCTTCTAGTTTAAGTGCTTAGGAGATGTTGATGCTAACAACAGAATTAGAGACCATAAGAAAGAGAATGGCCGGGTGTCAGGGAATGATTTGCATTTTGGCAAGTTGAATTTAAAGTGTCTATGGAATCTTCTATCAAAAATACCTAGTCAGTAGGCAGCTGAATATAAGAACATGAATTTCTTGGGAGAAGGCAAGACTAGAGAGCTTTGTGGGTGTTGAAATCATGATAGTAGGTAAGTTAATCAAGAAAACTTAGAAGAGCAGCAGGCCAAGGACAGAATCCTCAAGAAACCCAATGTTTTCAGAAAGTTTAGTCATGTAAATCTTTAATCCACAGCATGTTTCTCCAAAAAGCACGCCCCTGCTGAGGTTCAGGGTGAATTATTGCTGTATCACAGGTTATTTCTTTGGGAGCTGAGAGATACTAATACCATACCATGATGACTGTTCCAACGATAACTAACATGAATTAAAGCTTTTCTCTGCCAACACAATATGAAGTTAATTCCAGTGTGAGACAGGCACAGTCAGTGTTGTTTCAGTAAATTGCTACTTTGAACCTTATTACTCTTGTATGCCTCCTATATTAGTATGTTTTAATTAAACAATCATTTACTGAGCTACTATTTGCAAATATACCAATTTGTGCCATCACTGAGTAAACACTCTAATACATCACTAATAAATGTATTTTCTGAGGCATATTGGGTTTTTAGTTGGTTTTTCCATTACCTATCTCTAATTGTATTCTCTATGTAGGGCAATTAAATGGAAACTATACACTTAATAAAATAATTAGAAAGTGATTATTTTGTATTTTATAACTTTCAAACTGTCTTTTATACTTTGTTAAATATTAAGGCATAATTTTATGGAATTTTCTACAACTGATTGACATTAGCTATTATGAATTGCTTATCCAAGCAACCTCTTTTTTCTATTCAGAATTAGTGTGAAATTTAAAACACTTCAGTTTCATGATGTCATGAAAGGTTTGTTTTTTCGCAACAGTAATAGCTCTGCATAGATTATACTACTATTTGTTTAATTCAAAACTTTACCATAAACTCTTATTAGATGTTCTTTTTTTTTTTTAAGATTTTATTTATTTATTCATGAGAGACAGAGAGAGAGAGAGAGAGGCAGAGGGAGAAGCAGGCTCCCAAGGAGCAGGGAGCCCGATGCGGGACTCGATCCCAGGACCCTGGGATCATGACCCGAGCCGAAGGCAGACGCTTAACCATCTGAGCCACCCAGGCGCCCTAGATGTTCTTTATGCACTCTAAGAAATGCTTCACGAATGAAAATTCCAATATTAGTTAACTGTAGTTTTATCCATATACCAAAATTAGTTAGGATATTTTATTCCCCAATTATGAAAAAAAAAGTTGATAATTATTTAATCAGTAAATACTGATCTCATTACTCTATCCATTGTGCTTAAATATACTGCATGGTTAGTAACATTTGAAAAAGAAAATTAAAAACTAAATAACAATGTCATTATATAGTATGCTACCCAAAGCTACTTACTATGCTGTGGGAAAAATCTATTTCACATTTCTTGTTTTCTGAATTTAATTATCACATTTTTCTAGAATCATTGCCCAGATCTCATGATGTAAAACAAATTTTCACTTTGTCAAAATGCATTTAGGGATCTATTATGAACTGCTGCCACATTTAGGAAAATGGCAAGTGTGGAAACCTGTTTTTATCTGCCAGCTTTGACAGAAAGGATAAACATGACATTAGTCATCTTGTTTCTCCGTTGCTGTGATTATCAATATATTCAGTAAGAACAAATCACATCCCCTGAGCCTGTCAGAAAGAAGATGAAATAATTTTAACCACAGAATAATAATTACCATATTCAAAAGTAATTAGTAATGTTACATGTTGATCCTTAATAACAATTTTATGTACACACAGAGAACAAAAATGAATGCTGAGTTGATAAGCCTATGCTTTTCTATCTACCTGCTTCATAAGACAATATATATTTTATTCTGTTTTCAACTTAATCTTTCTTAAGGAGCACTTTATTTTCTTTTATACTAAACTAGCATAAAAAGCAACTTAAATATCAAGATTTTGCAGGAAATTGGGAATTGGCTTTACTTTAATAAAATCTAGGTGAATAAATACATTTTCTAATATATAAATTAATATATGTTAAACTCATTGCATAACTTGTGCTGAACCTGTCCTCTAGCTCAATTTTACTCAAAGCATGGTCCACAGACTGGTGCTGGTCTTCTATAGATAAATACAAAAATCGAGAGTAAGCATTTAGAATTTTTTTTTTTTAAGATTTATTTATTTTGAGAGAGAGAGAGAGAGCATTCACACATACACAGGGGGTGGGGCGGGGCAGAGGGAAGAGGGATAGAAAATCCTCAAGCTGACTCCTCACTGAGTGTGGAGCCCAAGAGGGCTCAATCTCACGACCCTGAGATCATGACCTGAGCTGAAATCAAGAGTCGGTATGCTGACTGAGCAACCCAGGTGCCCCAGGCATTTAGATATTTTTATACCAATTTGTTGTTGCTGTGAAATCCAAGCACATGATCATTTTTCTAGTAATTTTTTTTGGTAACTACATATTTTTAGAAGTATTGTAGAGTGGCAATTGGAAACTGAAACAAGCTATTCCTTCATTGTAGGTAGTTTGAGGAGCAGTGCTTTCTCCATTTATATACTTTCTATCAGCATCTGCTTTCATTAAAAATTTCCTAAGATGGGACACCTGGGTGGTGCAGTCGGTTAAGTGTTGGACGCTTGATTTCAGCCCAGGTCATGATCTCAGGGTGGTGAGATCAAGCCCTGCATTTGGCTCTGCGCTGGGCATGGAGCCTGCTTAAGATTCTCTCCCTCTCCCTCTGCTCCTCCCCCCACGCTAATGCATGTTCTCTCTCTCTCAAAATAAAATAAATAAATTTTTAAAAAATTGCCCAAGGTATAGGTGTTTTTATGGAACTCCAGACATCTCAAATTAAATACCTAGTATTTTAGGGGCACGTGGGTGGCTCAGTTGGTTAAGTGTCTGCCTTCAGCTCAGGTCATGATCTCGGGGTCCTGGGATCCAGCCCTGAGTCTTGCTCCCTGCTCAGTGGGGAGCCTGCTTCTCCTCCTCACTCTGCCCCTCTCCCTGCTCATGCTGCTCTCATTCTCTCTCTCTCTCTCTCAAATAAATAAAAATCTTAAAAAAAACCTTAGTATTTTATTCTTTATTTTTTGCATATTTGTTTACAGCAAGTAAGAGAAGTCAAGAAGTAATAGTGCAAAGGAAAAGAAAGACTTTAGAGCCAAGTAGATCTGGATTCAAATGAGCTATATACCACTTTCTGTGCTGTGCATTTCATTTGCACTTTCTGAGCCTGTTTCCTTAACTGTACAATAGAGATAGTAATATCTACATCAAAGGGTTGTTGTATCAATATATTTTAGGTTTCAGTGCATTTTAGCTCCATCTCTCTCACCGTCCTTTCTCTTTATTAGGCAAGTTGAATAAAAAATACTTTTATGGATATACCTTTTATAATATGCTATACCTATTTATTAAACCACAGTTGATAAATTTGAATACTAGTAATTTATTTTGCATATATTTGATTGGCATGTTGGATTTGGAATGATTAAATATTTAACAAATTACATCTAGTTATAAAATGATAGATATTTGACATACAAATGGACATCCTGCTTTTTATGACAGAAATAGACTTTCCTCACTTAGTAAATATTCTCAAGTGCTAGTAAAATCATCTCTAATTTGAGTGGGAAGAAGTGATGACAACAGGTGTTAAAATCTCTTTTATCTTTGTTAACTGGATAATTGGGTAAATGTGATTTAGATTTGCTACTGGCTATCATCAAAACAGAAAATAATTGTAATAATTGGTAATTTGTCAATATGAATAATACTGCTAGAATATATATAATTATTAAATATACTCTAGCAGTGTTATTAACATTAATAAAATACCGGTAAAAGGATCTATTTATGCAAAATGGACTTTGAATCTCTTTTATGATTTCTGCCCCAGATAAAATAACAATGACAATAACAGTAAGAGGTGGAGAAGGAATAGATCATTTTAGAAAGTGGCGACATGTTTCATTTATATTACAGTGGCAGATTTTAAAAACAATCTGGTCCTTATATACAAAATAATCTTTTAAGTGGAAAAGACCAGATTGTTTTTTTCAGCTTTATTGCAGTATAATTAACAAATAAAATTACAAGGTATTTAAGGTGTACATTGTAGTTGTGGTGATTTGATATATGTATAAACTGAAAGGTTTAACTACCATTGTAATGATTTGATATGTATATAAACTGTGAAAGGAGTTCCACCATGTAGTTAATTAATGCATTCATTCATCACTTCCCATATTAAAAAAAAGTTTTTGTGAGAACATTTAAGTTGTATTCTCTTAGCAAATTTTGGTTATATAATACAATGTTATTAACTTATATAGCAACCATATTTTATATTAGATACTCAGACCTTATTCATCTTATAGCTGAACGTTTGTACCCTTTTACCAACCTCTCCTTTTTTTCCCCACTTCCCAGCTCCTACCAGTCACTTTTCTACTCTCTCTGTGAGTTTGTCCTTACAAATCACTTTCCTACTGTCTCTGTAAGTTTGACTTTTTTTTTCTTTTTCTTCTTCTTTTCTTCTCTCTCTCTCTTTTTTTTAATTTTAATTTTTTTTTAAGATTCCACATATAAGTGATACCATACAGTATTTGTCTTTCTCTGTCTGGCTTGTTTTACTTAGCATAATGCCCTCAAGGTCCATCCATGTTTTCACAAATGGCAGTGTTTTCTTCCTTCTGATGGCTGAATAACACACACAGACACACACATATATATACATCACATCTTTATCCACTCATTCATTGATGGACATTTTTTTTTTTTTTTAAGATTATTTATTTAAGGAGGAGCAGAAGGAGAGAACTTTCAGGCAGACTCCCTGCTGAGTGAGGAGACGGAAGCAGGGCTCCATCTTATGACCCATGAGATCATGACATGAGCTAAAACCAAGAGTCAGATGCTTAACTGACTGAGCCACCCAGGTTCCCCAAAGGATAAGCTTGCTTGGTGGACATTTTGGTTGTTTCTGTATCTTGGCTATTGTGAATGATGCTGCGGTCAACATAAGAATGCAGATATCTCTTTGCCATTCTTTACAAACTTATAATATTTATATATACTAACAATGTGACACTGGAATACAATTCACTTTAAATTATCTGCTTAATAGGACTATTTCAAGTTTATTTATAGTAACTCCATGTTAAAGTTAAATTTTAGCCTATTTTCCTCTTTATAATCAGTTTAACCAAATATAAATACACACTTCTCTATATTGTGCTAAATTTATAGGTACATATTAAAATATCCCTTTTTACCTATAGAAATATGGAACTAACACTTCTTTACAGATTTTTAGGTTTAAATAATATTCTCATCTTTGGTACTGAAATTTAAGGTAGAAAAATATAACCTGTGCCATATACAAACATCTCTAATAGTGAGCTGTAATACAGTAGTATTTTATTTTATATGTAGTTTGGAAATATGAGACTATACCTAGAATCTACACAGCCATTTATAAATAGCTATTTGTTGAGTGAAAGAGAACTGATAGCATTAAGACTAAAGCCTGAAGACTCTGTGAAACAATCTCTTTCTTAGAATTTTATGTTAATGAACACAGACTGGAATGATACCATTTCTTTTCTTTTTTTTTTTTTAAAGATTTTATTTATTTATTTGACACAGAGAGAGAGAGACAGCGAGAGAGGGAACACAAGCATGGGGAGTGGGAGAGGGAGAAGCAGGCTCCCCGCTGAGCAGGGAGCCCCATGCGGGGCTTGATCCCAGGACCCTGGGATCATGACCTGAGCCAAAGGCAGACGCTTAATGACTGAGCCACCCAGGCATCCCCGGAATGATACCATTTCTTATATAAGAATATATTTCTTAAAACTGCTTGGAGAATTCTCAAATTTAGCAATGAATTATAAAATACTAATTGTGAAGTAGAATGTGAATGTTAGAGATGATAGCACCCTTTCAACTATATTTGTGAAATATGTTTCTAGGCAAAATGTTTTATTGAAGGTAGAGTAAACTGCTCTCACTCTCTCTCATGTTTGAGTTATAATCATACCTGACAATCACAAGAATGTTGAAGTTGTTCTTTGTCCAGGCCAAGTGTGGTATTTTCTCAAAATTTTTGTATTTTGTTAAGTATCTAGGTCACTTGTAGGAGAGACTAAGGATGATAATCTGACCTATTACTTATTTTACTTATAAATCTTAAAGTCTTAAAGGACTGCTTTTATTTTTATCTGCTTTTATGGAAATGATTTTTTCCTTGAACTAAATTTAGAATGTGTCTATACTAAAAAAGAAAGACATTGAAATAATCAATAAATCCTTATGTCTCATTAACCTTTGGATGTATATCCACAAAAGGGTTCCAGTATATTCATCTGCTGGTAGAGCAGGGACATATTTGAGCCTCAGAGATAATTGAATCAGGAACTAGATCAATGTTAGGAACCATTCTTCTTGTTTTTCACCTATCTCTGTGTTAATGTTATTTTCTCAGATTAATTTTTCTATGGTGTGGACCCATAGCTACCAATAACTTCCAGCTCCATATCTTCTAAATTTTGCTATTCAGAGAATAAGGTCCTCTTCTTTTTTTAAATTCCAGTTGGAAAATCCTCAAGGAATGCCTCTGATTGACCCAGGTCTGATTATTTTAAAAAATCATATGGCTACAAGGATTTGGTATTATGATAGGAAACCCTCAGTTGAATCACATAGTTGGAATAAGTAGAAAATAAGTCCCCCAAATAAGGAAGATACTGTTCCACGCTTGAGTTGATGATGACAGGCTTGTGACTGGGTGAAGCACAGAGAAGCTGGTACTATTTCCTGGCTAGATGTGTTGTCAGAAAAGTATTTTTGCCTCCTTTGGAACAATATAGGGACTTGCAGCTGATTATATCTTGGTCTGGAGTGGGTAACACAAATAATAAAATAATAGACTTGACCTTTATTCACAAGAAATTTGCATTTTGCTTGCAGAGATATAACAAACCTAAAACAGAGAACAACTTGTTACGAATTTATTGTAGACTATATGCAGTTGAATTTCAGAGAATGCCAGGATCAATATGTGCTATAGTCTTCTAAAGATTTTGAGAATTCAGTTTGGTTTACTTATAAGGATGCAGTATTAATAAATAGAGCTAAAGAAAGCTGGCATTTCATCTAGAAAGAAGAGCACAGGGAATATATTAGAAACAGAAATGAGTACAAATGCACCAAAAGCCATGAGACTGGTTCCTTGTAGCATTGGAAAAGGTTGAGAAAAAAAAGTTGAATATATATGGTGAGACTAGATTATGGAAGACATTGAAAATCTGAATGTGTATATATTACTAAGAACACAGATATACAAATCACTACAGTAGTCTCAATATGAGGTAATACTCTCCAAAAAATTAAAAAAATATATTAACACCATTAACACCATATGTAATGAATAGCTGTAAGAGATTTACCTGTATAATGATTGTCTTTAGAAAGCATTAACCAGGAAAAAAAATCTGAAAAGCTTTTTATAGTGCTAAGCACAGTTGAAACCCAAGACATATTAACATCTTTGAGAACTGCAACTAATAAGTGACAGTCACGTTGCTCTGAAGTTGCAGTTGCAGTCAAAGAATGGCAGTAATATATATGTAGTAGACATTACATCATTGGGACAAATGTGGTTAAAGGAAGTTTACAGTTGCTATAAGAGTATAACTTACTGTAACTTTGTCCCTAAGTGTTTCCAACTGCCTAATTCTCTGAAACCATGTTATTTTAAGAGAAAATTCATGGGTAGAAATTACATAGTGGTTTCATTTTGGGGAAAAAAAACTGAAGTATTTTTTACTCTAAACATTCAAAACATTATTTTATACTACATCTATAAATAATAAGATGATGCTATTTTTACTGAGATGTTAGTTGAAAAATGCCATCACTAATGTTATATGTAGATTTTTAAAAAGCACTTTCTTATAGTGAGTTAAATGATGTAAAAAAAATCTATTTTGGGGGAACACCTGGGTGGCTCAGTCAGTTAAGCATCTGCCTTCAGCTTGGGTCATGATCCCAGGGTCTTGGGATCGAACCCCACATCAGGCTCCCTGCGCAGTGGAGAGCCTGCTTTTCCTTCTCCCTCTGCTGCTCCCCCTCCTTGTGCTGTCTCTCTGTCAAATAAATAAATAAATAAAATCTTAAAAAAAAGACATCTATTTTTTTGATATTTTATTTCTTTTGATTCATCTTTTTAAAAAATAAATATTGAAATAGTTAACATTTTAGAAAAATAAGACTTAATTGATCTCTATAGCAGTCCATAGATCAGCATCAGCCCACTGATACAATAAGAGAAAATAATTTTTTCTAAGAAAAAGCAGTTGTAACCATTGAACAATTTTTTCAAATGGTAATATGGCAGATAATTTAAAAAGGAAATCTATCGTGTCCCAATGGTTATGTTGAATTTTAAATTATCTTCAATGCTTTTAACTCCCTTTTAAACTAATATTCCATTCTGGCCTCAAAAAAAAAAAAAA
>NC_138371.1:21885178-21915022 GCF_054177405.1 Leptonychotes weddellii
ATCGAGTCCCGCATCGGGCTCCCTGCTCAGCAGGGGGTCTGCTTCTCCCTCTGACCCTCTTCCCTCTCGTGCTCTCTGTCTCTCATTCTCTCTCTCTCAAATAAATAAATAAAATCTTTAAAAAAAAAAAAAGCGATTATCTCAGACCACATTAGGAAGATGATTTCAGTCTCTTATGATTTTTCAGAGACACTTACAAGAAATAACCTAAGTTTCAATTTTGTTCATGAAATAAGCTAGATTTAGTGTTGTTTATGTGGTTTAAATGGTTTTGTCTACTCAGGGAATCCTCAAGTCTTGTCTCCATTTTACGATGAAATTTTAACAACAATATATCATTTTTAGATGAGATGTGAAATTTAAAATGAATAAAAAATGTTTGTAGCAAAGTAGGCTAGAAAAGAGAATGTGGCAGAAAAAAGAGATAAAAGGATGTGTATGTGTATCTGAGACACAAAGCCAGAGGATATTAATTGAGGTATAAGTGGTGAAAAGCACAAAAGGGTATTGAATAGGGAGGTGATGAATGAAGCCTGGAGAAACAGAAAAATAAGAGGTAGAGAAAAAGATACTGACTGGGTCAGATTGTTACAGTTAAGAACATGGGCTAGACTCCAAATGCTTTGCTTTTAAACATGGCTCCATTTTTTATATGTTTTAGTGATCCTGGGTAAATGTACTTAGTTTTTCAAAGGATTCTTTTTAGGATGTAATGGGTACATGCATAATTTGTTGGAAGACACTTTGTAAGTTATAAAGATATAAATATAATTTATTCTATTTCTGCTTCCTTATTCACTCATTCATTCATTCAGCAAACAAATGTGCTGCGACTATTGATTCTTGCTTTTCCATTACCTTATTCATATTTGCCTTCTTTAGCAAATTTCAAGTAAAACCAAACTTGGGAAGTTTTCAGGGCTTAACCTTAGCAATTTTGATCATGCTATTACTTTTGGTCCCCTTCATGAAAATTATATAATGTTCTAGAGATGAAAAGGAACTAGGAGGTCATTTAGTTCAACTCTCTCATTTTAAAATGAGGAAACAAGCCCAAATTTATATTGACATAAATGCTAGATTGCCAACCAAGGCATATTTCCTAGCCTCCCCGTGTTCATTCATCATCATTGTACTACTGCTTCACTTTTACATTTGTTTTAAGCGTGTAACTTTTATTTTTTAAAAAAGATTTTATTTATTTATTTGAGATGGAGAGAGAGAACACAAGTGGGGAGGAGGGTTAAAGTGAGAGGGAGAAGCAGACTCCCTGCTGAGCAGGGAACCCAGTGGGTGTGGGGCTCAATCCCAGGACCCTGGGATCATGATCTGAGCTGAAAGCAGACCCTTAACCAACTGAGTCACGCAGGTGCCCCAGCATGTGACTTTTATAATATCACAAAGCTAGATGGTGGCAGAACTAGGTAAGAGCCTAGTTTGACTGTCATTCTGTTATTTCCAATAGTTTGTGGACTCTCACTCAATTTGCATTAGTTTAAAGGTCACTTTCTAAGTTTTTTTTTTTTTTTCTTTCTTAACCACATGTTTTCCTTCCTAAATGGATTGCAATAACTTGGTGAACATTGACTAATTTATTTATTTTTTCTAAAGATTTTATTTATTCATTTGAGACACAGAGATAGAGAGAGAGAGAGCATGAGCAGTGGGAGAGGCAGAGGGAGAGGGAGAAGCAGACTCCCGGCTGAGCCAGGAGCCCGATGTGGGGCTCGATCCCAGGACCCCGGGATCATGACCTGAGCCGAAGGCAGACGCTTAACCATCTGAGCTACCCAGGCGCCCGGAACATTGACTAATTTAAACAAACACCTTTGAGTGCCCACTATGTGTAAAATGTTGCTGTTCACAAAAGTCATTAATTGACCACCTCTTGTTTTGTGAGGAAAGAAACATTTAAAGTTCTGTAGGTAACTAAAAAAATTATTTTGGGCCAATAGACTCAAAATATCCTTCTAGGAAACTGACATAGTTGACTAAAATCCATAATGTACTTCTGTGCAGATTGAATTAACACTTGAGAGGAACTGGTGCCATTTGAACTCCTTTAAAAATATAAGCCTTAAAATGTGAAAATGAGTATAGGAGATTAAGTCCCACCATCGATTCTCAAACTGCTAAACTATACTTTCATGTCAAAATGTGAAATGCAATGAAAAAAACCCATTGTTACCAGTTTACAGACATGTAGAACAATGACAATCCAGAAATGACTGCAAAATGACTCTACTAGAATGGAACTTTGCTTGGAAATATTCACCCACCCATAAAAAGAGAGGAAAGAGAGGTTTTAGTATAATAAATACATCTATTTAGATGTAGAAACATACCAACATTTTTTTGTGGAGGTTGCAAAAAACTCTACTTAAAAACGTAACACAATAGTGGAAAAAAAGTAGGGCAAAATATCCTACTTGGTTTCCAAGTAATAAACATTTCAGTCCACTCCTAGCTAAAATGATTGGATTGCAGGATAAGAAGAGTCATTATTTTGAGACTTCCTGGGGTTACAGATACCCTTTCATGCATAACTAATCCTTGTCGAATTCACTCCAACTAGTTAAGCAGAGGAGGCAGTTTCTGTATTCCACCTCCAGAGGTGTTGACTGCTGATAGCCAAGTATTGTTTACAGAGTGTATCATTGGGTAAGAACAAGCGGAAAATTGTTCTACCTCAGGGAAGGTTTGAATGTCAATTACCCTTCCCCTTATTTCTCTATGTTTAATATTTAGACAAGGTGATTAAGTTTAAATTTAAAATTTCTCAATGTTTTTGCTTGTATCATAGATGGGATGGTAATTTTGCAATATGAAACAGAAGCCAATTAATCACCTTTTGAACTGAGTCATGCAACTAATTGAATGAAGTTGGCTGGGGACACACACAAAATAATTAGTTTGTGCCTCATAGGTTGTTGGTATTGGAATATAATATCATTTTACCACATATGAAAACATTAATACAGAATAATATTTTGGGAATTTTTTCCCTGTCAAATAAGCCTTATTCATGTATAGAGTTTAACATCTAAAAATAGTTTAGAAATTCTATGGCAGATGAAATAAATTTATGCTCATAATCATAAAAGCATGCCAATAATGAGGTTAGTATGTGGCCTAATTATATATAAATTAAGTAAAATATATGTTAAATGATATATATGATTACACATATATATGTAATATATAATTACACATATTTAATACATACATATGATTTAATTACCAAAGATTGTCACCCTGAGTTCCCTTAACTACTTTTATAGTTGTATATTATGAGAGAAGAACTGCCTGGAAATGAGATTATGGAAATATTCTCTACAAATCTAAGACAGTTCAAAGAACAGTAACTCAAAGGACACAAACTAATGGTGTCCTTATATATGAAGATCAAGACATTATTATAATAAATGATCCCAAACTTCATCCTGTACGATTTTACCTGTCAAACATTTGATTATGCTTATAGAATTTTCCTACTTTGGTTATCTAGAAAAGCAGATTTGTGGTTGAAAATACGGAGATTGCAATAAATGACTGACCACAAAAATGAATAATTTATTCATTAATTCACAACCATTTAAATGCCTGTAATGTGCTTATGCTAAATAATAGATCCAAAAATGAACATGATATGTTCCACCGTTTAAGGCATTCATGAAACTTATTCACTTTTTTTTTTCCTATCCCAGTTAACTTGTTACTTAAACTGGAAGCTCTAAGTCATACCTGATTTTTCATGTCTTCCTTGTGTTTCTAAGTTTTATTAATTTCTGTGTCCTAACATTTTCCTCCTCTGCTCAGCTGCTTCTCCTCCTCTTAACTCCCACTGAATTATTTTTTTGTCCTTAGCAGTTTCTATCTGGAACTGTTATAATAGTCTATTGTCTCCAAATTGGTCCTTCCAGACTCTCACCCTTAAATCTATCTTGGAGCATGTTTGAGTCATCTTTCTTAATATGGACCTTACCGTGGACTCTTGCACCAAAAACCTCCTCTGCCTAGAGAATCAAGTTGAAACTTCGAGGCACAATCCCGAAGGTCCTTCATAGCCTCTCTGCATTCTGCTTTTGAAGATTATCTTCTACATATACACCTGATTCCTTTATTATTGCCACAGTGGGTTACTCACTTTTCTTTAACAAATGATGCACCTTCTTATCTGTGTACCCTCTCTGTTCTTCCTCTTGCTCCACCTTGCTTCACCACGTGTTTCTTACAAATTCCTACATAAATCTCAAAGCCCAGCTGAAGATAAAACACTAATCATAAGCTTTTTCTGATTCCCCACTCCCTAAAGTAAATGAATTGCTCCCTTTGCTGACTTGTATAGTATTTTCAAAACCTATTACAGTATTACAGTTTTTTGTTGTGACCTTTCTGTCTTGCTCACCCTCACTTGATTTCTGAATGTTTCTGCTTTATCTTATCTGTTCAGCACATGGCAGTGTTATATGTCACATAGTAGGTACCCAATATTTGTTGAAATCAACTGTGAAAAAATGGCTTTGGGAGCCAAGGCAAGCACAATTGCTGTTAAGATCCCATTACTTTATGGCATAAAATAGAAGATAATTATGTTGTAGAACCTTTACATATCATATGTAATGATATTATTACATTTGAATGATAAAAACAGCACAGTAGTATTCCTGGAATGCCCTAAGGAAAAATAATTATTGCCAACATCCTATTTTAAAAATCACCCTCAAGATCAAGACTTCCATCGCCTCAAATACCTCCGGCCAAAAAAAAGGAATTCAAGGGAAAAATTTGAGTTGACTGGGAAAAGTTGGATGAATTTTAATGTGGGTATCAAAAATAAAAGATTTAGAGATAATTAAACCATATTATGCCAATAAGTTGATAGGTAGTGACTTAATGGCATTAATTCTAAGGGTATCAAAGGACAGTCATGAAGAAAGCTATTAGAATAGAATAAAACGCATCATCATCTTTGTGTAAAGCTTTAAGTATCCATTTCTGTAAGGATACTCAGTGTGGTAACATGTCCAGGAAGATTTGGCAAAACTTGTAATAGTCTAGAAAGGAGTTAAAATGATGTAAAAGATAGTGCAGGTGCTTGCATAAAGATGAAACCACAAAACGGTCCTGTAGAAAGAAGAGTATGGAAGTGTGGTGTAATCAGAAGACTCTTAAGGTCCTTAAGAATTTTATTGGATTATTCATGTTTTACACTTCTAAAATAAATTTGAATGTATTTAGAGCCAAAGAAATAAAGGCACCATTCATCTGTACTCATCTAAACAGTTGATAGTTTTAGAAATTATTTGTATACACATTTAAAAATATTTACTCTACTAAAAAAATAAAAATAAATAGAAAAATAAAAAATATTTATTCTGTGATGGGTCGTTAAGGATTAGTAAGGGTATTTTGAGGTACTCCTACCATTCGCAGTTGGTATAATGAAATTATTGCACGTTTCTGTGAAATTTTCACTGGAGCACCTATAAGAGACTAAATATTGTGGTGGATGAACTATGCAGATTCTAGGGCACAGGTTATAATAAAACCTTGACTTATGTGTAGTAGAACATGTAAAATACGGAGCATTTAGCTTCAGTAGAAGAGTGCCATTATAATCAATTTTGTTTTCTACTTAATAGGAAAAGTATAGTTACCAATTACTTTCTGATAACATATTGTAGAACATACTGCTAATGATTATCTTTTAATTTTTTGGATATATATGTTTTCATATGTTTTGACATAAACTGAAAAAATACATTTCTTGTCCTTAAAAGCCCTGCAGAAATTATATCCCTTAAGTATAAATGACACTATGCTTTTTTTGTTATTTTAATTATGAGTTCTGCATTTAAAAACTTCTAGCAAAATGTGTTTCTTAACCTTCACAATTAACCCAGCATCTTTTTTTTTTTTTTTTTAAGAGAAGGTGATAACTAATGAAAGAAGCACTATGGTATTTATAAACAGCAGACTCAGTCTTTTTCTACTTAAGAACAATCAGTTGAGAGTATAATTCTGAAATAATTAATCAGCTCTTAGAGATTTCTGTTTCTTCTACCTGTCACTTAATTTTGTACCATATTTATCCCCTCAGTATTTGTACTCCAAAAATATTTTACATTTATTTAAGGTATGCCATATTTTCTGACAACTGTAATATAGTTTTGTTGTAGAATTTTGAGACTAACCATATATCTACATCGGTTGTTCTTAATGTATATTTCATTGTCATTTTTTACACCGATTTCATCTCAGAATGATTCTTTTGAAGCTGTTTCTTAAAATTACATTTTCTTTCATCCCAAAAGGTTGCTATAAAAAACAGATTTAATAAAAACAAAATACTGCTCTAAAGAAAGTGTATACTGCAGTTTATAAAGCATTATATCCTCAGAAGAAAAAACATATTTATGCTTATTTTTCACAGATTCTTTTTTCCCAATTTTCTTTAAGGGTGAAATAAACTTGAATTTTTTAAACTACCCTCTCCCTCCCCCCAAGAAAAAGGAGCTTAGGAGAGAATTTACTACATTAAAGATGTTTGAGGACTTGGGTGATGGCTGTCTATTTTCTTGCAGAATGCCCAGCACCTAGCACAGTGCCTTGAACATAATAAGTGTTCAATAAATATTTGTCAAATAATCAGGGTGTTATACTTTTAACAATGTATTGTTTTGTACTTATTTTACTCTTATGGGATAAGATACACATTGGTATTCTCTATTGCTTTGTAGCTAAAGCTTATAAAACTAGCACTTTTTTCATTCATTTTTCTATCCAATAAAATAAAAAATAAATTGAGGTTGTATCTGAGGTTTAGAATTTTTTCTTTACTGTGGTTTTATGCACAATCTTTTTCTTTCTCCCCCATCTTTGGTAATGAAACCTACAGGAATTTAGTATACACCAAAACATTTTTTTTTGGGCGCCTGGGTGGCTCAGTTGGTTAAGCAACTGCCTTAGGCTCAGGTCATGATCCTGGAGTCCCGGAATCAAGTCCCACATCGGGCTCCCTGCTCAGCAGGGAGTCTGCTTCTCCCTCTGACCCTCCTCCCTCTCATGCTCTCTGTCTCTCATTCTCTCTCTCGCAAATAAGTAAAACCTTAAAAAAAAAATTTAAAAAAAACCATTTTTTTTTAAGTGAAGGATTTAAAATGCCAGAATTAAATATTCAATTCCTCATTCAGTTCCTCACTTGCCACATTTCACATGTTCATCAGCCATCTGTGGCTAGTAGCCATCATCCTAGACAGTGCATATGTAGAATAATTTCATCATTGTGGAAATTTTGTTGGGTGTCTCAGGACTAGAGACTGTTGCCTTCCATCGAGATAGGGATCTGGAGAAATGGGAGATCGAGATCGAGAAAATGGGAGTAAGAATAGGATTAGGAAGGTGATACAGATTTAATAGGCTAAGTTTGAGATGTCTGTGGATAAGCAACTAGGCAAGAATCTATAATTTAGGGTAAAGGTCAGAGCCTGAGATACAGATTTAGGAATCATCAGGACATGGGTGATAATTAAAACCAAGAGAACACATTAATTCACCTAATGAGGGATTGGAAAGAAGCATAATGGATGATTAAAGCAATGCATCTAGGGAAACACATCTGGGTGTAGGAGCATAGTCCCTTAAAAGTGATCAGATTGTCAGAGAGGTAAGAGAAAAATAAGAAAATAGCATCTAAGCAAAGGTCCTTACTTTTTTATGAATAGAAAAAGATTAGTGAGGTCCTCAGTGTCAAATACAGCAGCAGGGTTCATTAATTTATGTCTTAACCCTCAAATGAAGGAGGATCAATAATTTTTTATAACTTGGATCAAATTCACCTAGCTAAATTATTATTATTTCTTAGCCTTTTAATATTGGCAGTTTACATTATGTTTTAGAATATATAGCACATATTATTCTCCCTAAAATGAGTTCTGAGATTATGGTAATTTTTCCTGAACTTTTATATTACGAGAGAGAGAGACAGATTGAGAGAGAAGGACTCAGAGAATCATAGAACCAAAACCAGTCTTAACAAATATTGAGTCTTGGGGTACCTGGCTGGCTCAGTTGGTAGAGCATGCAACTCTTGATCTCAGGGTTGTGAATTCGAGCCCCATGTTGAGTATAGAGATTACTTCAGAGTAAAATCTTAAAAAAAAATGAGTCTGTTTCAGTTTGTTGACATGGAAAGAGACCTTGAAAGTGAAAATGACTTACTAAAGTTATAGAGTGAGTTAGAGAGCTGTTCTACAATACCTATTACATTACTCCTGTTTGCTGATTTGGTCCAGCAGCTAGTGCTAGAGGAAATTAAAAGTTAATAGATTATGATCATATTTACTAGAAATTAAAAGTTTTGAATAATGAACAGTTCTCATAATAGACTCATGGGAATCATTAAGCTATTTTAGAAACAGATAAAATATTATTTACTGCAGGAATAATATTCACCTTCCTACAGGAGCTCACAAATCAAAAGGTTTCATATTCTTTTTTTTTTTTTTTTAGAGGGGTGGGGGGTGGGAGGATGGGTTAGCCTGGTGATGGGTATTGAGGAGGGCACATTCTGCATGGAGCACTGGGTGTTATGCACAAACAATGAATCATGGAACACTACATCTAAAACTAATGATGTAATGTATGGGGATCATATAAGAGTAAAAAAATTAAAAAAAAGGTTTCATATTCTTATACAGATTATAACAATGTGGGTTTTATGCATAAATATTTTTCTCTGAAATCAGTGTAGAGAGGAAACAAAACCTCTCAGATAATAGCTAGCTTTTCAAATTGATGTTTTCATGCTAAGCAGTCATTGAGTTTTTCAATCTGACAGCATGTTTTGGGTTATATGAAAGAGAAATCATCTTAAATTAGTCTGTCTTCTCAGTGGAAAAGAAGACAAATTGTCAACTTCCTAGTGCCTCACCACAGTAAGTTATAGAAGTTAAGAAATACAGTATTGTATCTGTTAACATATAGAAGGCCTGCAATTCGTATACCCAGTGATTTTGGAGAGAAAGCAGAAAATACTTTCTCTAATACTCTGTCAAAGATGTCTGAAGGATTGATAAAATTAGGTTTAAATATCCTAAATCTGAATAAGGTCCATTAATTCTTTTACATTCTCATCCTTTTTTTCTGTAAATACATTTCTCTGATAGCTAGGTAAAAGTATTTTTAAACTTTAAAATGACAACGATTAAAAAACCTGATATAATAATCATAATCATATAGAAACATTAAAAAGCATATCCAGAATTATAAAAAAGAGGTGACAAATTATCACAGATCTCACAAAAACAAGGAAGTTGGGCTAATATCAAAGTTTGGTAGATATCAATTAAATAAATATATTTAAATAAGAATCCTATTAACAATAACAATAAACACTGAACCTAACAAGTAGAACATTAATCTTACGTTATCTGTTTTCGGAAGTTGTCTTACTTGCCCTATCAGTGAGTGCCATTCATAGACATAGTTCTGTGTGCATTTTCAAAATACTTCAGTTATTGAAGGCAGAAGGACTTTGTATAACTTTTATGTTAGACTGAAGTCCTTTGGACATATGTTATTGTCCCATAGATCTCAAATGGGAAATTGGTATAGGTTCTTTTCAAAATAGATTTTCAGGGTTTGAGTAGTCTATATGAAGGGAGGGGTGGTGCTGAGGGAAAGATGTAAGCACTGACAGCTATAAAGTTACATGTTTGATACCTTATATCATCATAGGACATCATATATAGTTATATAACCTTCACAAAATGCTATAGCTAGGTATCATCCTTGTTTTCAGACTAAAAACACTTAGCTCTGACTGGTTAAATGATTTGACCCAAGATACCCAAATAGACAACATTAAAGCTAGAATTTTAGCATAGTGTTATCTCATCATACAATCTAAGTTTGTTTTAATAAGATAAATCAATAAACATAACTGGAGAGCTAAAATTTTCTATTGAAAATTATGTAGTTTTGAGAACCAAGTTAGTAACACTAGCTTTTACACTTTCTTAAATATAAACAGTTGTGATTTGTTCTAAAATATTTAGGTTTCAAAAACAATTTTAGTCTTTTATTTTAGTATTTCTAGTATGTAGACGTATCTTACAGAAAGGAATTAATTATTCAAATGTTTGTAAACTTAGAGTAAGTAGTTTATATTCTAAGACACAGTTACAAACATTGATTCTAAACTTTATATGTGTTGATATATATACACATGTTAAACTATATATGTTAACATATAAGTCTGAATGTGTTAACATGATAACAAATTCTAGCTGCACTCTCCAATTAAAGATTCATTTTCCCAGTAACATCCTCCCGTGCCTTCCTATAAAGATGTCCTGAGCATTTGTTAAATTTCACTGACTTATATATTGATCAGTAAAACTAAATTTATTCTCAATTTCTTGGTGATGTTCACTTACACATTTGGATGCGTATGGTGGTTTGTAAAACATTTGTAATTTTGAAACCAAAATTTACACTATTGTTACCACCTTTCCTATACAGAGTTGTCAAAAGACTTACATTTTATTTGTACATGTTTTAAATTTTTTAGTTTAAAAGACATTAGATTTTAATCTTTGCAGAAGATTCTGACATTGTCACAAGTCTTTAAGTCTCTCTGGAGGTTGGAAAGTGTATGTGTGAATAAAATGTGCAAGGTCATTAAGGTTGCATGATTTAAGGAACCTTGGTAAGTTATTCCCTCCCATCATCCTCCCCCTTCATTCCACACATAACTTTCTGCTCTACTCATGACATCTTTCCCCACCCCTTTCCATTTATTTTCTACAACAAAAAGAATGATAGTTAACTGCCCCTGATAAATATCTGAAAAAAGAACTGGACACTCACAATCCATGCAATGTACGAAAGAGGTGCCTCAGACAATCGTTCTCTTGTTCTGTTCTATTGTGCTTCATGCTTTCACTTGTGATGCAACCTTCATTTCAACCCATTCTCCCCTCACATGTAAATCCAACAGGCTTTGTAGATATGAATAGCTGTGCCCTGTAGCAACTAGACAGAAATGAAAGGAATGTATGCTTAAGTCTAAACTATAGTATTTTACTGCATGGCTGAAGTTCAGCTGTGCTTAAATGTTGGAAAATATTGGGGAATTGCTTCAGATGCTAGAGTTAATGATTTTTGGTGAACTTGGTGACATTTCTTAAGTATGTGATTTCTAGTTTTGCTTTAACTTCTTTATATAGGACAGTTGGGTTATTAAAAATAAAACTATTGCAGATAAACTGGATGTGTGTTAATTTTAATACTAAGTTAAAATTTATTAACTAATGAACTAATGAAAAGCAAAAAAAAAAAAGCTACTCTATTTTAACTCCCAGTATACTTATCACTATGAAATTTATTTTGTATTTCATCAAAATATATGATGATAGCTGGTATTAGCTGAAGATAAGGAGGTCCTTACCTAGGAATAAGCCATGTTTATATCCATGCAGGCAATTCCATTGGGTAGATATTTTAAATCACTTAATTCTATTTAATTATCAGAGTATAAACAAGTAGTTATGTTTTTTAACATTATGAGACAGAATTTTTTATACTTTTGTAAACATAGCTCAAATATCAGCTTCCTTTGAAATATTCTCCAACTTCATTGCAGAAAATCAGTGGTTTATTCGTATACAAAATATTTATCATAGTCCTGAGCAATTGTATCGATAGATTTTTTATTCATGGCCTTCTCAACAACTGGACTGTCAAATAGAAAACCTGGCTCCTTCTTTTATTCTCTCTTATTTAAAATATTCTCTTTTTAAAAATATTCTTAATTCTTGACTTTCCACTGCATATCAGAGTGCTCAGCATATAGTAATCACTCCAATTAATATTTGTTGATTGATTCACAAACTTTTAATGTTTTAACATCTGATAATTTGATCAAAGCAAAACCGCTTTTGCTTAACATAATTCAGACATAGGCTATAGGGTAATTACCACTCACTTATGTTTCTTACTCATATTTTAAATATGATTATTAAATATAAAACTATGTAATATTAAGTATTCAAGTGCATCTAGCTTTCTGTTACTCTGTAGGGAAACAGACCTCAATGTAGCAATATTTCCTTAGCATTTGGGAAGTGTTTTTACAATGCCTATTGAGTATTTATCTAGTATCATATGGGAAAGATCATTATCCACCTCTACTGGTCAGCCAATATATGGGGACCATGAAGCAACCACAATTTGCCCTCAGTTGTTTCCCTTAACATATAAAAAACAGGTTTTTTAAGAAATATATTTTATTATATGAATGATGTGCTGCCAGTATATTACATCATGTATAACAACATTTTCTTTCTTTAAAATGTGTCTCTGGATTTAAGAATACCTGGAGAGAACTGCAACAGGAATATAATGTGCTGTTTTATAAGTGGAAAAGTGTGTTATATATCCTACTAACTGTTTGGGAAACACTTTCTCTGCTAGTGCTTTATGTTTCAGCTGAATGATTATATAGTGAGTAATTTATAATTTAGAACTGCAGTAGAAGAATCCATACTTGTTAAAATGGAAGACTGTAACTGTGAGATTGATCTTTATCTGAAAAATTGGAAATAGTAATTTTCATTAAACAGATATGGTTTTCTGTAGAAGTGATAATCACTGTGGAAAAAGATATAATTAAGTCAAAATACTAAGTAGATAAGTTAATGTAACTAAGACTGTGATTAGCTTTATTCCTAAAGAAAATAATATAAATTATTTGTATTCTTTATTCATCCACTTTCTCTTCTGCCAAAATTTTCATGTATTCTCATTCATTAAGGGATTTTTTTTTTTTTGTGGTAGGGGAAAACGGGAATATAAAACAAATGGATAGTTCTGATATGGTGAAGGAAGTGGTTGGTTAAGTCTCCATCTGTACAAGCAAATACTCACATATTATTTTCCCAAGATTTTTATGTTGTCTTCTTTATTCTGGGCTGACATCTTTCTGAATTAGCATTACGTTTGAGTCACTGTTAGCTAATTCTTTTTAGACAGTGAATCAGATGCTTCAGGAGACATATTCAGTGTATACTAATATGCCTTAACTGTTTGAAGACTGTTGAAACAAATTACTGTAACAAATTATCACAAATTTAGTGGCTTAAAACAACACAGACCTAGTATCTTAGAGTTCTGGGAGTCAGAAGTCCAAAATAGGTTTAACTAGGCTAAAATCAAGATCTCACCAACATTTTATGCCTTCTGGAGGCTCTAAAGAAGAAGCTGCTTAGTCTTCTCCAGCTTCTACTGTCTACATTCCTTAATTTATGGTCCTTAGCCAGCAATCTCATCATTCCAACCTCTGTTTCCTTCTTCATATCTCCTTCTCTAATTTTGAGCTTCCTGCCTTTCTCTTTCCCTTATAAGTCCCCTTTTGATTACATTGGGCCCACCAGATAATTCAGTTTAATCTCCCATCTCAAGCACCTTTATTTTATCATATCTGCAAAATCCCCTTTGCCATGTAAATTTAACATATTAACAACTTCCAGGGATTAGGGCATGGAAATCTCTGGGAGTCTTTATTCTGCCTACCACCAGGATTTTGTTTGATTTAGTTCTACTTTCACCATTGTTAACCATTTAGATCATCATTACCATTGTTCCCTTCACTTCTGTTTGGTTTGAAATGAAACCCTAAGTTAGCAGTTCCCAGGCTCATGAGACACACACTAGTACATCTGATCACCTCTGAAGTGCATCCCAAGTAATTTGTAACCAGGGATATTTAAGTGCCTTAAAAAAAAAAAAAAAGATTCACCTCCATTTAAATAGAGTATAGGCAAGGTTATTCCCATAACTTATTCTTATTCTGCTAATGATTTCTTAATCATTAGCAGAATGGGAGAAAAAGAGGTGGGTATTATAATATACTTGCAAACAAAATACATACCCCAAATCTACAGTAAGTGTCTATTAGAGATGTATCATAAATTAATAGCTGTAATTATGAATTATTATAATTATAAAATTTGTGTCAGTGGGGGTGTTCATCCAGTCCTATACCTGCCTGAGAATATTTATACCTGTGAATGCCATTTTCATGTTGGTCATGGATCAGTGGACAGTGTTTGATACCTTTTGCTCTTGAGGGCCAAATGTTAATGTACTGTGAATAGTGCCAAAGTTAATGTACTGTGAGGATGGTCTACAAAAGGCTTAGGTAAATAATTACAATAATGCAAATGATGCAAATTATGACAATTAAAAGCAATAATTAAAAAAAACGATAGTATGAAATATATTAAAACCAGTCTGGAAAATACATAGTAGCAAGTGTAACTTGGGGTGATATTTGTCATCATCCTCTCATTAGGGAAAGATATATATAATTAAGTATAGTCTTAATTATTTTAATAAAAATGCACATTTATTTAATTAGCTTTTTCTTTCAATACATTTTACTTATTATAGAAATTGCATTTTTCATTACAAATTACCAAAAGTGGTTTGTGTCTGATATATTTTGTACTTTTTCCTACCATCAGAATTTCAGAAGTTGGCTGATATTTATCATTAGCCATATAATAATTTTGCTAGAGACACTTTAGAGGATTTTTGTATATCTGATTTCATAACAGTAGCAGTGCATTTCTAAGATACAATAAATTGGTTAGCAAATCTCTTTAAAGGTAACACATAGTGGTGATGCTCTGTGCTATCCAGTGATAAAGAAGAAATAAGCACTAGAAGAAAGAAATCTGGGTGTTTTAATGAGTTAGGGAAAAATGAGAGAAGCCACAACTTTTTTTAAAGGCAAAATACCCCCACAAACAAACAAAACCCACAAAATCAGCACTTAGACTGAATAGAAATATGAAGAGATAAATGATCTCATATACATTCAGTGGGAAGAAAAGTTTGAGGCAATGAGGCTAAACATAAAAGAGGAAAAGTGAATGTAACCTCAATGACCACATGCTACAAAACCCAAAGAGAAAGGGAATCTGGGAGTATCAGAGGATGAAGCTATAAAACCTTGGGCAAAGAGCTTAATAGCAATTAAAATAAAGGAACAGTTTGGGGGTGGATAAAACAAAGTAGCACATGTTACAAAGAAAATATGCTAGTATCATGTAAGAGATATTTAGTAACTACTTTCAAATAATGGAATCATAGACACAGATTTTTGAGGTTGTAAGCTCATTATTTTGGCTCCCTGGTTTCTCCTAGGATGCAGTATAGAATCTCCATGCCTGGTGTTTATGTATAAACAGAAGCTACTTTTTCTTTCTTTCATTATTTCCTTTTTAAGTGAATGTTAATACCTTTTATATGTTACAGAGAAGAGGCAGAAAAAGCCTCACTCCCACTATGGTACAATGCACTGAAGATCAGCTGAGGGAGGATTATACACATGGCCAGATACAGTTAATTCATTTGTTCTTTTGCTTTCTGATTAAAAAAAAAATGGTGGTATTCTGTAGCATCTTGTATGATTAGCAAATGTAAGGTCAAAATTAATCTTTTAACAGTTGTTCAGAAACAGTTTGGTTTTGTTAATTATATTGGCATTTATTTGTAATACATTATAATACTCAATTTATATACACATCTCTTCCAGTCTTCTCCCTTAGAAGTCAACTCTGTTGAGTACAGAAAACAGGAAAAAAGATTTAATCTGTAATCTTTAATTTAATCTTCACAAATGCCTTAAAGTTATTACTATTTTTTTTGCACGAAAGTATCCCTTACAAGTATGTCTGCAAACCATAACATCGTGATAGTATTATCTTAGAGAGCATGATAAAGGGGCCATATTTTAATTAAACTTTCTCATGATGGAATCTTTAGAATAATTCAGTTACCAATACCTCTTAAGCCACTGAATTTGAGTTTGAAACAAGACAGCTTAACACCAGGTTCTATGCGATATTGAATTCTGTTTCATGACAAATGATAGTGTGATTTTATTCAATTCAATAACAATTTCTGAAGCCCTTAATTTTTCTATGAAAGATCTCAGATAAGTGTATGAAAATAATTAAGACAGTGTAAGATTTTTTGCAGTTTAAAAGACAATGTGGAAAAAACAAATATTTAAAACTAGCATAAGCATTGTGAAACACATGCATATATAGTGAATATATGTGTGTGTGTGTGTGAATTTTTTTTTTCCTGAAGAGTTAGATTCTTAGTGTACTATGTAAGCGACAGAAAATTAGCTTTTACTTACATTGGCTCATTACTGAAATGTATATTAAAATATTCATACATTTTCTTATATTACAAGTCTTAAACCTCTGTATAGTGCTTATTTTTATTCCTTCTTTAAAAATTGGATTAAATGTATACAGATGAAAGGCAAGATATTCAAGAGAGACACTGACTATTATTTTTTAAGGAAATTCAAAGATAATGTTTATGAAAACATTTTCTTTGGTATAAAGAACAGCCATAATTTAAAAAACAAAACAAAACAAGAAACAGGGGACATGTTGACAGTATTTCTAGGGACATGCAATTAGAGTCTTCATTAGCTTAATAAGTCTCAGTTTGTTAAAAGGAAAAAGAATAGGTCTTAGGAGAACAAATTAGACGAAGTAGCTAGAAACTTTAGGTGGAATGTATTATTTCACCTTTTGAAAAATTTGATACCAATTAGTTCATTTTCTTTCATATTGACTTCCTTTCCTGATGAAATAATTGATAAAGCTATTTTCTCCTATTAACTCTCAATGACTCTTTAAATATGTTAGGTAGAGACATGTGGTTTAGACATATTATTTCTCAGTTCCATTCAATATTTGTGCTTCAGGTTTAACTAACTTTAAATCATGTCTACTCCAATGCAAAATTGCCAGATTTTAGAAAGCTGGTGAAGTACATGAAGCCTAAGTCTGCTGAATCTCTTCTTTAAAATGAAGGATAAGCTAGGTTTTCATCCACCCTATCTACTTTAGGACATCCTCTTCTCTTTGGAGAAGTTAGGGATTGTGTTGTCATTATATTTCTGTTAAATATGGCTGACATGGGGTGCCTGGGTATCTCAGTTGGTTGGGCATCTAACTCTTGATTTTGGCTCAGGTCACGATTGCAGGGTTGTGAAATCCAGCCCTGCCTAGGGCTCTGCACTTAGTGGGGAGTTTGCTTGAGATGCTCTCTCTCCCCCTCCTTATGCACCCCAACCCTGCTCTCTCATGCACGCTCTCTGTCTCTCTAAAATAAATAAATATTTTAAAAATATGGCTTGCATGTGTCCTCTTTGCTTTCCCTTTCAATTTTATTTAAGTTGCAAACTCATTGTTATATTCTACCTGGCACCAAATGATCCACTCCTTGACTACCTCTCTGATAGTACCGTATTCTAGTACATCTCCCCACGGGCAATTTACCATATTATTATACTAACTTTTTCCCCTTCAAATTTGAAATAAGCTTATTCTTTATAAATTCCAAGGCTTTTATACATGTGTGTGTGTGTGTGTGTGTGTGTGTGTGTGTATTTATTTATTTATTTATGAACCTTCTTTCTTCAGATCTTGGAATGGCTACCTGAATCTTGTTAGAATAAACTCTAATATCACTTCCTCAAGAAGGCCTTTCCTAAAAAAAAAAAAAAAAAAGGCTTTCCTAATTATTCTTGTTAAACCAAAACTTTCTTCCCTCCTCTTCTCTAGGAACTCTGTGTCATATTATTCTGTTTCCTTCACAATCATAACTGACCAATATTGTGCAAGGTTTATGCTTTAAGAAATATTGCATTTTAACAGTGGAGAACAGTTTTAAATTAAAGGACTGAAATTGTAGCAAAATTTCATACCCTAGTGATCTAAATGGAAGAATTTTGAAGGGGAGGAGGGCACATCTCAAAATCTATGAATTTACCATCCATATATGCCTTTTATTTTATTTTTTTATTATGTCATATTAATCACCATACATTACATCATTAGTTTTTGTTGTAGTGTTCCATGATTCATTGTTTGCATATAACACCCAGTGCTCCATGCAGTACGTGCCCTCTTTAATACCCATCCATATATGCCTTTTAGATATTAGGTTTGAGGATGACACATTTTTATCTAAATCATAGCTACATATGTGTATTAACAGGAATTCTCAAAAAAGATCAAACCATTTGACTGAATTAATGGGACACTCTGGAAATTGGAACTAGAAACACAGGACAAATTTAGAAGTGAGGCTGAATATTTAATTTTGAATGAGAATGAGCTAGGAATTAAAGGTATTGTTCTAGCATCACCTCCGTAGGGAAATCTTTAGGCAGTCTTTTAGTTTTCTGGTTTCATCTTACTCATCTGAAAAATTGAGCCCCCTATTTCAGGAAGAGCTTGTGTAAGGTAGCTAAGGAGACTTTGAGAAGTAGTGAAGCACAGTGTTGGAAGTGTATTCTTTACATTTCAAATCTGGTGCCTACTTACTTTCTAGCAAATGGCCCTGGGTTACTAGTTAGGTGATCTCTGAATATCAAATGGACATCCAGTTTTTCTAAGAGTTTATTGAAATTTCACCATTTCCCAGTGATTTGAAATGCTACAGTTAAAATGCTTAATTCTCATATATACACAGATCTCCTTCTGGATTCTCTATCTTGCTTCTTTACTCCATTTGTCTGATTTGGAGCCAGTTTCACAGTGTTGAACTTTTCAAAAATTTAATGACTATTACTTCTGTGGTTGTTTTTTTGGTTTGATGATAGTATCAATCCCTCAAATTTTATCTCCCCTCAAAACTACCACCCCACCGGGCGCCTGGGTGGCTCAGTTGGTTAAGCGACTGCCTTCGGCTCAGGTCATGATCCTGGAGTCCCTGGATCGAGTCCCACACTGGGCTCCCTGCTCGGCAGGGAGTCTGCTTCTCCCTCTGACCCTCCCCCCTCTCATGTGCTCTCTCTCATTCTCTCTCTCTCTCAAATAAATAAATAAAATCTTTAAAAAAAAAAAAAAGACTACCACCCCACCAAATTACGATTTTGATTGCAATTACATTAAATGTGCAGATTAAACTGGAGGATAACTGACATGTTTACAATATTGTATTTAGAAGTTTGATGTTCTATTTATTCAGGTCTACTTCTAGGAATTCAGTAAAATTTATAGATTTATTTGTAAGAGTTCTTCACCTTTCAAGTTTATTCCTGGGAAATTTATGACTTTTCATATTATTATGAATATGATTTTTTATTTCTTACTTTGGAAAAAGAAAGCTATTGATTTTTGTATATTTATATTTTTATGGCAAATACACTAAAATTGTATTATTTCTAATAGCTTTTCAGTTAATATCTAGGATTTTTCTATATGGATAACCATAACTATAAATAACTTTGTTCTTCATTTTCAGTATTTATTTGTATATATTTTGGAGGAATTGAACTTCGTATATTATGTATGATACAGGACCTTATGTATGCAACTTATGTATGCAAGTTAACCACCTTGCAGGACTATGGTAAACACTGGTAATAATATAAAACACATGACATATAGTAGGAATTCACTAAATGTAGCCATTCTGTATTTTTACAATACTGCCTATGTCTTATAAATTTATTAAGTGTATTAAATTTAAAAAAATCTATTTGAATAGTTTACTTTCCAATATATGCTATTTCCAGAAAAGTTTCACAGTTGCCTCACAAGAAAATCATTGCACGCTTCTCTCATAATTTTTGTTGTTTAAAGGTGCTTTAAAACATGACAAGTGATTGAACCAGTTATCTGCTTTTTAAAACAACAAAGAAGTATACAGCAAAAGTGCATCAAGTATTGGCAAACCATTCTCTCTCTCCTAAACAAAATTATATGGAACAGAAGGCAGGATTTTTTGTCCTCTGTAAAAAGGTGATTCGGAGTGAACAATTTATATTCATTGCATTGTTACTGAAATGTCTGCTAATAGGAAAATGTTTGAATAAATTTGGTACATACCTCAATGTAGTATTTTGTAGCCTTTAACCTAAAGTTTTTGAGAAATTGCACATAAACATAGAAAATGAATATGATATGCAAAAAAAGAAAACGTAAATGGTATCTACAGGATAGTAAAATTATGTATGAATATGGACAAAGGCTGAGGGAATAAATAGGTGTTGAAATTACAAGCACCTCCGAGATATTGTGGGTTTGGTTCCAGACTATTGCCATAAAGCAATATCTCAATAAAGTGAGTCAAACGAATTTTTTGGTTTCTCAGTGCATATAAAAGTTATGTTTACACTGTAGTCTATTAAATGTGCACTAGCATTTATGTCTTTATAAAGTACATATTTTAATTAAAAAATACTTTATTGCTAAAAAATGCTAACCATCATCTGAGCTTCCTGCAAGTTAATCACTGATCACAGATGACCATAACAAGTGTAATAATAATAAAAACACTTAAAAAATTGTGAGAATTACTAAAATGTGACATGGAGTCATGAAGTGAGCAAATGCTGTTGGAAAAATGGCGCCAGTAGACTTGAGCAACACAGGGTTGCCACAAACCTTCAATTTGTAAAATCACGTTATCTGTGAGGCTAGTAAAGTGAAGCACTATAAAAAAAGCTTGTAGGTAATTTTTATAAAATTCCCTCATTTATATATTTTTTGATGAGCAGGTTTTGGAACTTACAGTCCTTTTGGTTTTGGCATGATATAATAATAAGTATCTTTCTTTTGTCAGAACAATTAACATATGATAAGGAGTAGAAATGCAAATGAGGAATTTCTGGGAACTTCTGTGTAAGCAAGAAGATGTTTAATTTATTTAATGTCTTTAGGCTTTCTTTCAACCATGTCCTAATTAATTTTCCTTAAAAACTGTCTAACATTTTTTCTAGCCAATATTAATTAGAAAATATTTTTAAGAGCTTGAGATTATAGAAACATAATTTACTAATTATGTATTTTATATATGTATTTATTCATTCAACAAACATGTAAAGTACCCATATTATATTACACACTGTTCTTTCTAACTGTTGAATATATTTAAAAAATACAAGTCATCATCCTTTATCTTCTAGGAGCTTACAGCTGAAAGGAAATGATCAAAAGTATTTGTTCACTAATTGGGTGCCTGGGTGGCTCAGTCAGTTAAGTGTTGGACTCTTGATTTCGGCTCAGATCATGATCTCGGGGTTGTGAGATTGAGCCCCATGTCAGGCTTCACGCTCAGCTGGAGGTGGGGTGGGAGGGTCTGCTTGAGATTTTCTCTCTCCATCTCCCTTTGCTCCCCACCCCCACTCGTGTGCTCTCTCTAAAATAAATAAATAAATCTTTAAAAAAATAATATTTGTTCACAAGGTGTTTTGCCAGTTGCTTTTTATATAATATCTTACAACCCATGGTAATAGTATTTTTCTCCTATATTTATGGGTATGAAAACAGCTGAAAATGGTTACAAACTTACCAAAGTATATAGTAAGTAATAGAGTTAGGAGTAAAATTTAAGTCTGGCTCCAAAACCCATTTTGCCCCAGTACATAATGCTACAACATATCTGTCCTTATAGACATATAAATGCATCAAATTTACCTGGTGGGTGTTATCTGAATTGTGAACTGTGTTCTAGAAGAAAATAAGTAGTCACTTTAGGGTTGGCCTCATAGACAGAAAACTCTAAAGAGGTGCAAATAGATATTCACAAAATAATATGGAGTACAGTGCTGAGTTTATGCCTAGAATATTAATAATGTAGGCAGAACCAGTGAATAAGTTGGTCCACTAATGAACCAGGAAGTTATGGTGGTGAAATAGTGGGGTAGTGTCCTGAAGGAGTTGATATTTTAGGTAAGTTTCAAAGGATAAATAAGATAATAAGATAAAGTGGAAAATGAGATTTTCTAATTAGAAAGTGCATGGAGGCAAGAAATAGTATGTTATGGGGTCAGAGACTACACATAATATGGTATTTCCAAGACATGCAGAGCAAGGCAGAATTGACTACAGAATTGGGCTTAATAGGTAGACACTAACCAGATTATAGAGGGACTTCGTGACCTTCAGAGGCATTTGAACATTATTCTGTGGTGTAGACAATAGGCAATTCTTAGGAGGGTTCCTTTATCTTACCATGAGATCATATGATTGACTTCACAACTGGTCTCTAGTTTTTACATGGGTCTGGGGTCTCTAGCCTTATTCTAGTGTAACCTCTGGTTTAAATGACCTCCAACCTATTCTTGTCTCTAGTGTGTTCTGCCTACCTCTAGTCTTTGCCTACTGTCATTAATGATGAGGCATTCAGATTGTCTATTTTAAGTCTTAATGTGTTAAAGCCTCTTTTGTTTCAGAAAGGTTTGGTCATTCCAACTGTGTTTGTGGCATTGCTTCCTAAAATTTGACAAATACAGTTTGAGTCTTACTGTGTCATCCTTAACTTTTGCTGTTATTTGAACTGAATAGATAAAATTCATTTATACATTTTATCCCTATGTGTCAAAAAAGGCAAAGAATATTCTATAAAACTATGGTATTTAAAACTTGAATAGAATGTAGAGAAGAGGAGGCCCAGAGAGAAATGAAATCTCTGAGAGGTTGACACAAGGTCACATTGCTACTTAGTAGCTACTTCTTTTATTCATTCTTTTTTCTCCTGAGAGAGTATTAGTGCATTTCTCCTGGAGATAGAATCACCTATCAATGTAAGCTGGCTGAATCTTTTAATTACTATAATATATTTTCTTATCATATTTGGTGGATGTCCGCTATGACTCCCTGGAGATAATGTGGCTTTCTAAATTTTCTGTCTTTTATTTTTAGAATGATGTCATATTTATTTCTTTCAATATATGATTTATAACTGATATAAACTTTTTAATTTTGAAATTAACTGATTCAGTTTGTTTTTAAGGTCTTAGTGATTGCTTTTTCTGTGTGTGTGTGTGTTGTTTTTTTTTTTTTAATTTACCATGGCCTGTTTATATTGTTGCCAGTGTTGACTAGAAACCCTTTCTAGAGATTATGTGTACTAATTTGTTCATCAATTTCTGGGCTTCTCTACATTATATACAATGATTGACAAATTTTTATGGCACATCTCCCTGCTTTTATGATTATAATTACTTTGTTGTCTTGGGCTATGTATTGAATTTCCTATTCATTGAGCAAGAGTCTCAAGAGAAAATCATTTCTAGGCCCTAACATATTTGGGAAATTTCTGGAACATACCAACAGAGCACTATTTTTTTTTCTTTTTCTCACTAGTATATTAAAACACAAATTTGTAAGTGTTGAGGCCATGCACCTAGTATTATAGGAGCTGTAACTTTGAGATCAGAGAGGCATGAGATCTAAGCCTAGCTCTGGAGCTTGGGCCAGGTAGAATTTTAAGGCTTTGTTTTCTTATATAAATAATATCAACATCTGTGCTAGGGGAAAATATGAGTAAATGAGATGTATGGAAGTTTTGTCTAGGGCCTAGAATTATGTGCTTAATAAATCTTTTATCATTAGCTTTATGCACGTTGTTCTTCTTGCAAGTATAGGTTTCTTATAATTACGTCCTTCATTTATTATATTTTCCCCGCAATGAAAATATCAATAACAATTTATGTTAAGTTTTCTAGAATCAAAGGGAGGAGGTTTTTTTTTTTAATCTTTTTAATTTTATTTATTTATTTGAGAGAGAGAGAGAAACAGCATGAGAGGGGATAGGGTCAGAGGGAGAAGCAGGCTCCCCGCTGAGCCGGGAGCCCGATGTGGGACTCGATCCCAGGACTCCGGGATCATGACCTGAGCCGAAGGCAGTCGCTTAACCAACTGAGCCACCCAGGTGCCCGAGGAGGTTTTTTTAATATCACCAATTTAGAATTCCAGGGAAAGGCAACATTGTGTTTTTGAAATAAGCAAGTTTTTCCTTTCCTGTGTTAGTGTTGCCCACAGGGGTCTGTGGTGGTAATGGGTAATGGGCCACCCAGAAAGGGAAACTTTTACCCAGGGATTAGGTGGAATAGTAGATGGTCTCTGAAAACAATGTACCAGGAGGATCATCATTATCTTGTTCATACTTTGCTCTGCATTCCTCAATTTCAAATCTTTTAAGGTCTTGAGTTTTTGTTTTTTTTGCTTTGTTTTTGTTTTTGCTTTTGGCTTTTGAGTCCTGTGAGACTTAGAAACAACATTGTCTCTTTCCTATGAGAAATAGGAATGAATAAATAGCAAGTTATTTCAGTTGTTTGATAAAAATGCTTCTACTAAGTGGAAAAAAAAGAGCTCAGTTTTATATCAGAGAAGTCTGGACTTTGTATCATTTTTTTCCCCTTGAATGTTGTCTTCTGAAAATGGATGAAAAATGGAAAATCTTAAGCATTAAAATTCTTGATATTTTACATTTTTTTATCCACCAGGTGGGTTACAATAGCTGTGCACATCTTACATTTCTTTTCTTGTTTGTAATGGGAATTATCATTATAACAGAAGTATGTGGACCTTTGTGTTTTGATTCTATATCATAATGAGATTACAAAAAGAGTTACTTCTGCAAAAGAGAATAAGGCATGTTTTAATTTTTAAAAATAGCCATGGCACTGTCACAAGACAAAAACTCAGGATTCCCTTTGAAAATGTGAAGTTTACTAAGATAAATGTGACTATGTGTATATGTATATGAGTGAAGTCTCTTAACACCATTCATTCTGAGTTACAAAAACGGTGTTTTGTTTTTTTTTTTCCAACCTTACCCTTACAGCCTCTAAGATTCTGTGTCAGGAAGATCTTTATTTTCCCTATAATCCTTCTGATAGATTTCTAAATATATAATGAGGGAAAAATAAGAATTCTAATACTTTTTCTCAGTCTCCGGTATTCTGAAGTGTGAAAGAGTCTGTAGTTGCAGACCAAGAACTTTAGGGACAAAATGTTGTCATTTGATTGTATCTCTGGCTATCTAGCACCTCTCAAATTCAGACTTGTCAGTCACACGAAATCACATTTGCATTCATGGAGTCATGAGATTTCAGAATTCATCCTAACCACTGTGATTTAACTGTTAGTGATCCCTGGAACTCCAGAGGGCCCAATTGAGATTACACGACCATGAATCCTCACCACAAAATTCCATTGTGGATTGGTTATTCTCTTGCTGACTGCTAAGGAGTAAAATGATTTTTAACATGCATTTTTAAAGCATGTACAGGAACTGGAACATAAAGCTACATAACTGAGTCACCTTGCTTAATTTCACTTCGTGAATTATTGGTTTTCTGAGAGGTAGTTTAACGCTGAGCAGAGAAAAATAATTCTCAAATTTAAAGTATCTCTTTGGGCATTCCTCTTTCATGTAATTACTCTGCTAGAGTACATGACAAAATCATCAGTAAACACAGGCTTTGAGTAAGAATGCACACTAGCATCCCATATAACTCATTCATCACTCCAAAGTACAGGGATTTCCATGTGTTTGATTTGTTATCTTAATATTTGTGTCTTCCTGTTGACTTACTATAGAACCAGGAAATAATAAATGATATTTTCTAATATTCCAAGATATATATGTGTTTTTCATTTCCAGTGATTTGTATATGCACATAATTCTTCAAGTGGTTGAACATGTTAGCCTTTTCAGAAATCATATGTAATTTCTAGCAGGAGGGAGAATTGTTAAATTTACCTCAGTGATTTCTCAATATATATATATATGTATATATATGTCTTAGGAAAAAAATGTTCTACATATAACAGGAAGGAAAAAGAAAGCTTTATCTTACTTTATATTGCTTCCGCATAAATTTCCACACTGGTAATGGATGCAAACTGGAGCTTGAATAACAATATCCATCATGAAAATTCCAGTTAGTGGAATTTTATGAAGTATTTTAGAAAATATTAATTATCATATGAATACTACTTTATCTACAAGCGATGTCATTTAGCTCATGCAGTATAAAGTTTCTAAAATATGCTTTAAGGGGGCACCTGGGTGGCTCAGTCGTTAAGCGTCTGCCTTCGGCTCAGGTCATGATCCCAGGGTTCTGGGATCGAGCCCCGCATCGGGCTCTCTGCTCAGTGGGGAGCCTGCTTCTCCCTCTCCCACTCGCCCTGCTTGTGTTCCCTCTCTCGCTGTGTCTCTCTCTCTCTGTCAAATAAATAAATAAAATCTTTAAAAAAAATAAAATAAAATATGCTTTAAGAATACACAAAGTGTAACTCTTCATAGTATAGGGTTAGACACACATGTATTATATATAACTAACTTTTCTACTACATAATCAATGCTGTGTTGCATATGAGGACAATACTGTATTATTAGGCTTGGAGATGATCTCAGGAGTTTATAGCTGCCATTCCGTTTCTTACTTCCCATCTGAATAACTCAGGAAAGAGATGAGGCAAGTTAATTATAGGAGTTATTCTTCAATGAAGAGACTAACTAAAAGTAGGTCTCTCAGAGGTCATTCTTAAAAAAAAAAAATATGTTTGCCCTTCAAACTGCTATGGGTTGTTAATTATGTAAAATATGTTTCTTGAAAATAGAGCTCAATAATTTGCAATGATGATTTACAAATCTAATTGGATCCTTATCAACTTATTCTCAGTAAGTTAATGTAACTGCTAATTATTATTATTGGTGACATTTAGAAATAGTGAAGTCAGATTTTGCCTTTAAATTATAAAATTTCAGGCTGTATTTACAGAAGCCAAGTTATTTAACACTCATCAGGAGACATCTCTGATGGCATTGTATATAGAGAGAGCATCCATTAAATTGTTAGAGATAGCCTATGATTCATAGTTGGGTACAAAAATTGTACAGCAACATGATCCTGGTTACTTACTATTTAATCATATTAAAAGTAACTGAATGGGCGCCTGGGTGGCTCAGTTGGTTAAGTGACTGCCTTCGGCTCGGGTCATGATCCTGGAGTCCCGGGATTGAGTCCCGCATCGGGCTCCCTGCTCGGCGGGGGGTCTGCTTCCCCCTCTGCCCTCTTCCCTCTCGTGCTCTCTGTCTCTCATTCTCAAATAAATAAATAAAATCTTTAAAAAAAAAATTAAAAAAAAATAAAATAAAAAAAAATAAAAGTAACTGAAAAACATATTGCAACAGTAGTGAATTACACAGAAACATAGAATTGTGAGTTCTTTTTTAAGGTTACATACTGGGGGAAATCATTTAAAATTATAGTCTAAAATGGATTTGTTAATAATAAATTTCTATTTATATATCTTAATAGGCATAAACATTATGGCCATTGGATTTTTGATCTCACCTCCTTTCAGCGAAAGCCATCCCTCAGGGTGATATTGACAGAGAGAGAGAACAAAGTAAACAGACTACCTAGATTACATCAAGATAGTAAGGTGTTATCTTTCCCTGTCTTTTTTTTCAATTCAACAAATGTTCCAATCATTGGAAATCAGTCATGGTTAAAGCAGCTAAAAATCCTTGACAAAATCATTGACCTAGTAGAGTCAAAGGAGATGAAGTAAATAAATAAAATATATGGACAATAGATGATGAGTATTACAGAGACTACTAAATTGAGAAAGAAAGCAAATGAATGTTAGGAAATTGAAATTGTAACTTTACATAAGGTGGTCAGAGAAAGACTTACTGACAAAGTAGCAGTTGAGCAAAGATCAGAAGGAAGTGAAGAAGCTGGTAAAGAGGGGTGCAGGCTGATAGAACAGCAAGTGCAAAGGCCCTGTGATGACTGTATTCAAGGAGGTAGCAAGGACTACTACTATGTGTAAGGTGGGATAAGAAAATGCAAGCATCATTAGGGGTGGGGCTGTGGAAACAACAGGGAAAGAAAAGCATGTAATAGACTGTGGATTTTATTTTTAGGCATATGAAAAGTTATTGGGGAGTTCTGAAAAGTTGAGTGACCTGATCCTGGCATACTTTCTATACACTGGCTCTTTGGTTGAGAATAATAGATTGAAGGGCGTCAAGGGCAGTAATCTAGGTGAGAGATTGTGTTGACTTTGTTGAGAGTAGTAGCAATGGAAGTGATTAGGAGTGGGATTCTGGATACACTTTAAAGGGAGAGAGATCCTGGAGGATTACTGAGAAATAAGATGTGGGATTTCAAAGAAAAAGAGGAACAAAAAATAATTTCAAGGTTTTTAATCTGAGGAGGTGGAAGGATAGAGTTGCCCTCAACTGAAGTGAGATGGAGACTGAGAGTAGCTGTTTGAGTTAAGTGTGGCCTGGGAGATTAGGATTTCACCTTGACACATTATGCTTACTATGCTACCTGACATCCAGAGATGTTGAATAGGCAGCTGGATATACAAGCCTGAAGTTCCAGGGAGAGGTCTTTCAAAGAGGGAGCCATTAATATATAGATTTACAGCCTTAAATTCAGATGACATCATCAAGGTATGAGAAGCAATTAAGTCCACAGTTCCTCTCAAACAAAGGCAATGTGGGCAGGCAACTACATCTTTTATCATTTACACTGATGTGACCAGATATGGAGACAGAAGCAGAAGGTCATTACGACTCAGCACTTCAATTTCAATCTCTGTCTCCTTATTTTTCTGCCTTTCTCTCTCTGCCTCTGTCTCTTAATCTCTCTGTCTCTGTCTCAGAGATCTTTGTTTCTATTCACCTCCCTCCCTCCCTGCCTTTTCCCTCTTGCTTTCTCAAGAAAGCAAGAACCCTTTGGACCCTTTTGGAGAACTACTCTTTTAGTCATTTTCTTAGCTGCCTCATGCTAAATAAGCTTGTTGAATGATCTCAAAATGCACATAATAGGATTAATAACTAATTAATCCTATTTACTAAGCATCAGCATTTTTATGGCACTTATGATCTTGATGACTAAAAATCATAATTCTAACATGAGTAATTTTTGTTTATAACAAAATGAAATGTTCTGATTTTTATATTAATGACAAAATGAAAATCTTTTTTATTATAAAAAGAGCATGCAAATTAAATAAAACCTATAAAGAGATGTAAATGACTTTAAGTGATTCTTACTTTGAGTAATTTCTCTTTATTTGTAGATCTTATGTAAAAACAAAAAAAGTTATTTTGGTTTAGGTGTAATTAAATGTGTACACAGGATAGATTTTTAAAAATATGGTTACTAATTATATGTCATTTATACAGTTTTTGCATATGCAGTTCTCCCTTGAGTAAAACATATCCTACATCTGTGTATTAGACACAAGTATTAATATAAGAAAAAATAATGTTTAAAGCCAAGCTAAATAATAAATACTAGGCATGAATCTACTTCTTTTGTAGGCATGACTTTCTTTGAAGCCAGCAACCATGTAGCAACTCAAGATAAATTTATGTAATATGGAACAAATAGCTGCCTTTACTCAACAGCACCAAGCCTTATCATCTGTCTGTCTCTCTGTCCATTCATCCATCCATTCATCTGTTCACCTTTTTATTTACTTTTGTTTTCATTGTCAATGAAATTTCTCAAGCATTTGATATTAAGTGGAAATGTGACCCCCCCAAAAAAACAAAAAAACAGTTCTTCAAAAGGACTTTCTATAAATTACTGAATTTTAGAAGTATATTTTTAATATTTCAGTGGAATTCCTTTCAGGTCCTCAAAAAGCTAAGTTTCCCTTTAGCAAAGGTGTGTTAAATATGCATATTTAACCTGTTAGATTTTAGCAAAGCAGATGATTTAATCTGTCCAATGAGTATACTTACCCAAGTGGTTTTGTCATCTTCATCTCATTTTATTTATTTATTTATTTTTAATTTTAATTTTATTTTATTATGTTATGTTAGTCCCCATACCATACATCATTAGTTTTTGATGTAGTGATCCACAATTCATTGTTTGCATATAACACCCAGTGCTCCATGCAGTATGTGTGCCCTCTTTAATACCCATCACCAGGCTAACCCATCCCCCCACCCCCCTCCCCTCTA
>NC_138371.1:21915122-21926759 GCF_054177405.1 Leptonychotes weddellii
CTTCCTCTCCAATTACTGTCAAAGACAAGCTCTGGTAAATATTATTAATATTTAATATTATTACTAAAATATTAATGTTATCAATTATAAGAACCTCTTGATTTAAATTATACTTAATAGATTTGAATGGTTTGTATTTTGTTTTAGTGACATTCCACAATTGGGAATTTGTAAGCATATTTTAGTCAAATATTAGAAAGCATTAAATATGGTCATTAAGTTAACAAGTTCCAAAACCAGACCCATACAGGTTTGAATCTAACTGCCATAATTTAATCATGTGTTCTTTAGCAAGATAATTACCTCTCTGTGCCTCAGTTTCCTATTCTATAAAATGAGAATAATAATAGGACCTATCTGAAAATACTATAAAGGGGAAGGAAGATAATTCATGTAAAGTGTTTATTACAAGGTTTAGGACATATTCAGAGCTTAGTAAATGTAGACAAATGTCCTATAAAATTTGGGGGGAGGATTATTGGTTTTTTAGCACATGACAGTCACCTTTAGTATGCTCACCCATCTGAACCTCTATGATCCTTTGAAGACATCAGGCTCCACTATTTCCTCAGAAATTCTGGCTTTCCAGTTCCACACGGTGGAAGGCTGATGTGTGTGGATAATTTTTACAGACTCCTCTGCTTTCCAGGTTTTATATTTATCTAGTGGTCCCCTTGTGAAGCTACAGCAGGAAACCAGAGTGATAAAGGATAGTGAGGCCAGGTATTTGTTCCCCTGCTTTCCTCTCTGTGAGATCTTGATCTGTATCCTTCAAGAGAAGGTCATTGCTGCTGTAAAGGAAGCAGACTCTACAAAATTCTCCTTGCTCTGGAAGTCTCTCTTCTTTGGTTTAGCTCTATTGGGCTAGGGCTGATGCTAGCGCCGATGCGTTGGTCACATTCCCGCACTACCCCTTGTTATGGACCTGTACTGCCAACATGAATAACTTTTATAATAGCTTTCCCTGAATTATCCTAATTTGTGTCATCTGTTGGTTGTTAGGATTTTTATAAAATGGGGAATAACTAGTCCCCTGTAGGTAAGCCATTTCCTAAAAGTGCTGCCTGGGAACTGGACTTGGGCTACTCTCTCTATTTTGCCTGAGACTTCCCTTCCCTTCCCAGATTTAGTGGGTGTGTTTTTATCTCTTTTCTTCTTGATACTAATGTGTGAGCTCACTCTAAAGCTTTCACCCTCCCTCTGGTTTAATCTTCTCAATGGTTTTAAGGTTTCTAAAAGCAAAAAATAGGAAGGGAGTTATCTTTGGTAACCAGTGAGGGAACCCAATGATCTAGCTATTTCCTTGGAGTTAAAGGAAGAAAAATATAGAATTTATAAACGATAGGTTGCTACCTAAAAACATGAACTAAGACACAGGTCTAATCACTGTATATATGTAATTTTTAAAAATTGGTAAAATGTTTTCTACCATATTATTGTATTTAAATATATTGTTATCATTTCCTATATATAAAATTCTTGCCCAGTTTGTAAGTCATTCTTGAATCCATAGATTAATAAAAAAAATAACAATAAACGAAAATAAGGTTCCGTAAGTGATTTGTCAGTTGTATTTACAGAGTTGCAAAGATGGAGCTAATTTATCTAAATGAGATTGAAATCCTATCTACAATGTACATTTCCAACATAAAGACACTGTTATTCTTTTTTTTTTTTTTAAAGATTTTATTTATTTTTTTGACAGAGACATAGCGAGAGCAGGAACACAAGCAGGGGGAGCAGGAGAGGGAGAAGCAGGCCTCCCGCAGAGCAGGGAGCCCGATGTGGGACTCGATCCCAGGACCCTGGGATCATGACCTGAGCCGAAGGCAGACACTTAAAGACTGAGCCACCCAGGCGCCCAAGACACTGTTATTCTAAGTTCTATATTTATATAAGTCTTCCAAATAGTTTTAAAATGATCAGATCCATACAAGTGAAGCTTACAGAATTTTCCATTGCCCTCAGTCCCTCTTCCTCCTCTAGTTTTTCGTGCATCCTACCTTTGTTCCCATTTCACTAGGCAAGCATTGACCTGTAGCTAATGCATTCAGTGTCCCCCCACTGGAAAATTCCCTGGAAAATTAAACAAAAGGGACCAAGCAAGAAAGGACAATTTATTTTAGGTATCCTGAATATTTTCCAATAAGGCTCACTAATAATTCTTTTAATCTCTGGGTCCTCAAATCATTGCTAGTTTACCTACTTACAAGAGAACGAAATATATTTGTAGGAAAATGAAGTGTATTATATGATCATTGATATTTTATTTATGATAGGAGTTTTTATGGTTTTTCCCGGCTCACATAAAAAGTATCCGTATACTGCAAAACTATTACAGGCACAATTATTCCAATTCCTGTTGTTCAGATTAGAAGGAACTCAAGATAAATTTGAAGGTACCATTAGAATAGGTTTAAGGCAGAATATGCAGTGGAGAAAGGGTACAGTTTTTAAAACTAGTGCAACTATTTGTGTCTTGGTTTTCTTAAGTCCAAGCACCAGGACTGACAATATGATAAACTGTCATTTCTACCTTAAACCCTCACCCTTGCCTTTCATTTGCAAATGAGCAAGCTAGTGGCTTGTTTTTAACACATGGACCATTAACTGCCTTCTTCTATTTGCATAGTAATGATAGTGAACCAATGGTGATTTACTGCTTTGACTTGTATCATAAATAACAGATCATTTACGCTGCTAATTACACTCATTTCCATATCAATAATGCATTCTGGGTTGGGTTGGACTACTGCATTAGAAATGGAATGGAATGACAAATTGATTCTCTACTAAAATGGTGTGAAACAGGTATCTATTACAAGTAGATACTGTTAAGTAATGTAGATAAGTACAAAAGACATTTTTATACATTATCCTGTAACATGAAGCATCCAAAAGTATATAGATTTATCATAAAACTATTGTCCCATGTACAAGCAAAAGTGTGTAACAGCTGTTTATATCTGTTGAAGTCTGTCAGCACTAGTTGGCCAGACTCTGGTAATCCTGAAGCCTCTTGTCTCCTGTTTACATTGTGGGTGGGCCAGTTAGCCTTAAGCTCTATTATGTGACCCTAAACTGCACTCACAATCTGCATGGTATTTTTGAAATGTAGGCTTTGCTTCAAAGGGGTGATCATTAAGGTGTGTGGATTGGTGGTACAAACTCATTACTTCTGGAGAATCATCAAAGTTCAGTACACACACACTTACACATATATATTCATCATTAATATTAAAAGTTCCTCAAAGTTCCTCTGTGTGTGTATGTGCACGCATAGAGAAAGGCAGAGGGAGAGAGAGAGAGAGAGAGAGAAAGATGAGATTTTTTTGAAAGATTAATTAAAATATCAGCTTCTGTGTTTTAGCCACAGAATGAAATTATTAAAACACATTGAGATATATAACTAGAAGAAAATGCACGATGAAAAAGGACTAATTTGCACAAGTTATAGCCACATTAATTTTAAAATAATTATTTTAATATACATTTGGCAATAAAATGCAATTAAATAACTGCAACAATCAGAAATTGTAGTTTGAGATTTGATTTAAGCCCTCTATGAAGAGTGATGTCACAGTCACACTTAAAAGTAGAGAACAGTGATAAACAGGATATTTCCAAGGTTGGTAGAATCTAGAACACCTCATAAAGTAGTCAGATAATGTATAAATGAAAAGAGTGATGAAAAGTCTCAGATTGTAATTTTTTTTTTAACATATATTATTTGTTTCAGAGGTACAGGTCTGTGATTCAACAGTCTTACACAATTCACAGCTCTCACCATAGCACAAACCCTCCCTAATGTCTATCACCCAGCCACCCCATCCCTCCCACCCCCCACCACTCCAGCAACCCTCAGTTTGTTTCCTGAGATTAAGAATTCCTCATATCAGTGAGATCATATGATACATGTCTTTCTCTGATTGACTTATTTTGCTTAGCATAATACCCTCCAGTTCCATCCACGTCATGGCAAATGGCAAGATTTCATTCCTTTTGATGGCTGCATAATATTCCATGTATATATACACCACATCTTTAGATTGTAATTTTTGATATCAAAACATTTCTGAAGATAAATGTTTCAATATGTGAAAATTGATTCAGAAGAAAACTTTATAGTTATAATTGAACTGAGGAGCTAATAATTCACATGATTAGTTGACTTATCCTACATATCAAGAATTTGATTATTAAAACATTTAGCGGACAGGGACAAAGAGATGAAAAATACATAAACTTTTCTTTTCCTCCAGGTTATGTTTCCTGTGGAAAGTTGTTCCCTTATGATTGGAAGTAGGAGGAAGGTGGGCTTTTATGACCATAGATGCATTATACTCATTTCTTTTGGATGCATGTGGTTTAGCTGATGAAGGGTAATTAGAAGAGTCAACAGTGATAGCACAGAATTTCACTGATGTGTCTTCCAGGAAAAGCCACCATTGTAAAATCTAGGCAGTACCAGATACAGAGAAGTATTTGATAAATATTTATTTAATGAACAACCAATCTGTAGGTTTGAAAATAAAACAAAGATTGTCCTTTTGGTTCCAATAACTAAGTAGGCATTTTGATCATAGGAAGGTCTGACGCACAGCAGGTCTGTATTAGCCCCAAAGAGACTCAGGCAGGGGGAAAAAAAAAGGAATTTTGAGATGAGTTGTCAAAAGATATCTCATAAGATGAGGAAAAATAAAATGTTTATTAAATATGATTAATAATGGTTATGGTTAATTAAGAAGAATTATTGTATCCTAGAATTTGCTATTTTTATTTTAATTTATTTTTATTTATTTATTTATTTTAAAGATTTTATTTATTTATTTGAGACAGAGAGAATGAGAGACAAAGAGCATGAGAGGGAGGAGGGTCAGAGGGAGAAGCAGGCTCCCTGCCGAGCAGGGAGCCCGATGCGGGACTCGATCCTGGGACTCCAGGATCATGACCTGAGCCGAAGGCAGTCGCTTAACCAACTGAGCCACCCAGGTGCCCCTAGAATTTGCTATTTTTAAACGTTTGATCTTATATGATTAAACATAGACTTCCAAAATACTATTTAGGTTTTAATAATATATTTTGGTAATTAAAAAAAAATTGGGGCCCGTTATGACCACAGACAGATCTTCCTATCACGTTGGCTCAGTCATTCAAATCACATGGTCAAGTAAGTGTCTATACCCACCTAGTGAAAATGTACCATAATTAAAGATTCTTTTTACACAGTATATCACCCTTTTAAAAATTGAACACACAAAGGCAAAGCTAACAAGAGACAGCATCAAATGCACAGACTTTAAAGAATGTTAAAAATAGATGCACGTGCAGAATTATAATTAACATTAGTTTGCCTATGTTACGTAGATAGCAATTACTTAGCACTTAATATTTTCATATACAGATTTGTACACTAATCCAGAAGCTCATAGATAGACATCCCATGTGGAGGTAAAAATAAGGTACATGCATGCCATACTTACTTGATGCTCCTATTTGCCGTGTGAACTGAAATGATCAGTATGTCATTTTCCTACTGTAGATGTATGTAAATTTGCCAGTGGTCACATGACTACTAGCTGAACCTCTACATATGGTCTTGTATCTTTGTCTCAAAGGTGACACCTCTTCTTTCTATGATTCAGATTGACACTGTCAGTTTTGGCACCTTCTGATGTCACTTTTTAAAAGATAGGAGTCCCAGGATCGAGTCCTGCATCTGACTCCCTGCTCAGTGGGGAGTCTGCTTCTCCCTCTGACCCTAGCCCCTCTCATGCACTCTCTCTCACTCTCTCTCTCTCAAATAAATAAATAAAATCTTTTTTAAAAAAAGATAATAGCTAAATTATAAAACTTTACTTGATATCGCATGTGGTGACTGTAGTATGTTTTCTGTCCATATGACTGATTGCTTCTATAAGTATGATTATCATTTGCATTTGCTTGCAACTGTATTGTGTTTTTATTTGCCCTCCTCATAATTATCTCTGTAGAGTTAAGTATCACAAATATTGTTATGTCGGGGCGCCTGGGTGGCTCAGTTGGTTAAGCGACTGCCTTCGGCTCAGGTCATGATCCTGGAGTCCCTGGATCAAGTCCCGCATCGGGCTCCCTGCTTGGCAGGGAGTCTGCTTCGCCCTCTGACCCTATCCCCTCTCATGTGTTCTTTCTCTCTCATTCTCTCTCTCTCAAATAAATAAAAATCTTTGAAAAAAAAAAAAAGAAACATTCTAAAAAAACAAAAAAACAAAAAAAACAAATATTGTTATGTCATTAGCTCTATTCTGTACTTATTTACTCAAATTATCTTAAATTTTTACAACTTTTATTACTGACTTCAAGTCATTATTTTGGTATCTTTAAAAATACCTACAATAGTATTCTGCATACTTTAAGTTTCAAAAAATTTTAAAGTTCTTATATTCTATGGTTTTTAAGTTAATTTCTATTTGATCAACAATGGTAAATATTTCTACTGAAAAAATGATGTACAAGCTGAAGGAATTAATTTTGATAATTTTAAATTACATATTTGCATTTACATTAGGTGATTCCTTTTAATATTTGAACTTGGTGACATACTAATGTTTAACTTGGTTATTCCCCTCCTAACATAATTAATACAAAGCAAGGACCAGTGGTTTTCTGAATAGTCTCTTAGTCTTTTTTTTATCATAAGATGGTAGACCACTGATGAGGTGGAACTCTGTGAGAACCTTCAGAGTAGAAGTTTTTGGTTGTGCATAAAATATACCTGGTGGAAGTTGGTGTCATCTAAGTGACTTAAGACAAACTGTTAATTTGTATTTCTATTTCTGCTGACTTTGCAAAGCAACAGTTTTTCTTTTCCCCCATATCTTAATGCATGAATGCTTTTGTGCCAATTCACCCAGGCATACAGCAAATACTAAGCATATTACATATTGTCCTGTTGAGAAATTAGAGATATGATATTTAGTCAAGTCTGGAGTTTCCAAATCTTTGATAAATTTCAGTGCTGCATTATCACTGGGAGCATATCTAAAAATGCATGTTTCCATGTATGATAGCACACCTTCATATTTGCTTTCCTGAAATGGTCGCTCCTTCTTTCTACATGATTGTGTCTTATAAATCTTACTGAGTTTAGACTTTGAATCAAAGTTGTATGGATAATATACGTTTTAAAAAATTTTTATTGTTATATTAATCACCATAATTACATCATTAGTTTTTGATGTAGTGTTCCATGATTCATTGTCTGTGCATAACATGCACTGCTCCATGCAGAACGTGCCCTCTTTAATACCCATCACCAGGCTAACCCATCCCCCACCCCCCCTCCCCTCTAGAACCCTCAGTTTGTTTGGATAATATACTTTTAACTTCAAATACCTCAGACTTTTCTGAGAGTATTTTTATTTATTTATTTATTTTATTTTTTTTTAAATGATTTATTCTTTTCTTTTTTTTTTTTTTTAAGATTTATTTATTTTTTTTGACAGAGAGACACAGCAAGAGAGGGAACACAAGCAGGGGAAGTGGGAGAGGGAGAAGCAGGCTTCCCACAGAGCAGGGAGCCCGATGCGGGGCTCGATCCCAGGACCCTGGGATCATGACCTGAGCTGAAGGCAGACGCTTAATGACTGAGCCACCCAGGCGCCCTGAGAGTATTTTTAAATAAATGTATTCACTTTACTGGTTCAGTTTTTAATCTCTTGTGATTACAATAATGTCTCCAATTCATTTCTAAACAGACCTATGCAATCGGGTCAACATTCTATGCTTTCAGAGAGCCCTAAGAAAACCACATTTTTCATGTCTTCAAGTTTTTCTATTATGATGTGGATAAGTTTCAACAACCCCTCTCCTTCCACTTTATGGTTCCTAAAGGAACTATTTTGAAAAACATTGATTTTCACCTTTACAATGTAAGAAATCAAGCACGATGTGGAATTTCCCATTCTTATTTTATGACGTATCCTAAAGTGACAGTCCCCAAAGAAAGTAGTTTCTCGATATAATGAACAAAATTTTCTAGTCCTACTTAGCAAACTGGCTATACAAAACAAGAAGACTCGATGACACAAGAAAAGTGTTGAGGCAATTGAAATTTTGGAATTATTGGTTAAAATATGTATGGAACTCATTACCATAAATAGCCTTTTGTGTGAAAACTAGCAGCTGTCAGTGTGACCCTAAAGAGATTTTTCAGAGGGGGCACTGAATACAGACCAATAAGTTTCAATACCATTTCTTGTAAGTAAGTGGAATCTCTAAAAACGTATAGAATTTCCTATTAAACAAATGTGACCTGTCATGGGGGAAGGCAATATTACTTTTTAAGTGTTCTTTTAACATATAACCCACAATTTCCACTGAAATTCTTTAAAATAAATATCTGTTAAGATAACATTGAATTTTGTTTAGGCTTTAAAAAAATATTTGCCTTTCTGACCACGGGTTGTAAAAACCATCACCATGAACTGCAGACAAATGTGACCAATTGTGTGACTCATCTTATTAAAAATATTTGACCTAGAAGTCTTAGCTCAGAGTGAAATGTCCATTTGCAGGAACCAAAAAGACCCCTAAAAACAAACAAACAAAAAACATTATATAATAGAATATTACTGCTATCAATCCATTCTTTTAGCAGACATTTATTGAGCCAGGCACAGTGCCATGTGCTAAATATAGACTATCCCCTGCCCACATAATGCTTGTCATCTGCCTGGAAAGAGAGCCATTGAGCAGGTCATGATAAGTATGAGGTATGCCATGAGGGAGGCTGATTGTTACCACATCATGTTCTTTATGATACCAGAAGGATGGTTTATTAAGAAGTCCAGAAATAATGAGATTGTACTTCTGAGTAAGATACAGAATGGAACTTCTGTAAGAAGGCGTGCTTAAAATGAAAAAAGCAAAAACCCTGACTAGAAAGACAAAAAGCTGAGTGGATGTGATTCAGACTTTTGATTTGTTGAGTGGGAAAACTCAAATAGATCCTGTTCTCCTAGAATTAAAGCACATTATGTATACATTTGAAGAGTTAAGTGTAAGACCTTGCCAAATCAGTTTAAAAAATCATTTAATAAATGTATTTGTAAGGAAAAAAAATAAAGTATTTCCCTAAGATTTAAATTTCATTGATATTGAGCATAATGGTGGGCTGGCTATACCTTGTCATTTCTTACATACCAAACATTAGCTTCCTAAGTGGAAAATTAAATTGTGCAATCTTGAATTTACTTCCTGGAACAGTTTCCAGAAATACATGAATATATAAGGAGACATAATTAACTGATGAATGGTATATATAACTCCTCTGAAATTTGGATTTAGGTGTGAATGCTGTAAAATAGAAATATCTATCATGATAATCTATTTACATATTAAGAAAAGGTATGACTGTCTGATATTCTCAGAACCTTTTCTGAAAGCTTACTATATCTTGTAGGTTTCATAATGCACTCAGTCATATAATTTTTATATAACTCTGCAGTTAGAACAAGTTCATTTTAGTGTAGCATATTTGAGAAATATGTTGAGCAAAATAGTATAAATAAGTAGACATGATTTTTTCAAGTGGAAAACACAATTAAGCTTTCCTACCAGAGCTAGTAATAGTGTCATGATGCATGAAGTTTTACAGAATCGCAAATATAATCAATATTCTGGGTCCTATTAACTTTAGAACAGGACACTGATTAATTCAGTTCTAGGTATGGATTGATTGCATAATATAGTCAAGTGTCTTAAGCATAAATTATATAAAATGAAAAAGATGCATTTCACTCCTAATACATAGCAAGTCCTCAAAAATTAGGTAAAATATTGGAAAATGAATAAGTGAATCAATTAAATTATTAATGAATTTAAAATCTTTAAAAGAGGACCTATTATACTATGCATTAAAGACAAATATAGTACATACATTTACATGTATGCTTGTATGTGCACACACACAGTATCTTAAAATCACACAGGTAATATGACTATTACACACTGAATGTTTGTCTTCCCCAAAATTCATATGTTGAAGCTCTAACCCCTAATGTGTTGTCATTTGGAGTTGAGGACTTTTGGAGGTGTAGATGAAGTCAGGAGAGTGATGCTCTCATGATGGGATTAGAGCCCTCATAAGAGGAAGAGACAGGAGAGCCTCTTTGAGCTTGCATACTCTCTCTTTCCCTCTCCCTGTGCATGTGCTAAGGAATGAACATATGAGCACTTCTCACTGAGAAGGCCATCTGCAAGTCAGGAAGAGGGTCCTTGCGAAAGAACTGAATCTGTCAGCACCTTGATCTTGGACCTCTCAGCTTCCAGAACTGTGAGAAATAAATGTCTGCTGTTTAAGCCACCCATCCTACAGTATTCTGTAATGGTAGCCCAAGCTGACAAAACAATGTCTAATTTAGGATGAAGAATTATTCAAAGTCAAATCCATCTTGTCTTTTTGGCTTATTTCCATGTTTAGTATGATTCTGAAGAAGTTCAGTCTTCAGAATTCAGTGGGTACCTTCATACACAGTTGAGCAGGTGCCTGCAATTTCTCCTGTTTAGGGTGTTTATATCCATTACTTCCAAAATCAGGCCAAATCTTTATTCTTGGTCTCCCCCTTGGCATCTAGTTGCAGTGACTGCGTATCATTATCATTTAGTGTCATTTGCAGATACTGGAAAATCACCTATCTGTCTGCTTTGCAAGACACTGTAATTTTGAAAGGTCAGTTCAAGTTTTCCTATAGCAATTTGGGATGCAGAGTGAATTTTGAATGTATTCTTAGAGTTCAAAAAAATGTGAATCTATAGTACTGTTTGAATAAAATATAGGCCAAGAGTATAGCATATCTTGTTTCTCTACAAAAGGAAAGTGTAAGTACTTCTGCTTCTTTGAAGCTTTAGTATTTGCCCTGAAATTCGGTATTTAATAAACTGAACTGTGTAGGATTATATTATGGAGCTAATTCAAGGTAAAAACACCAGAAACACTAGGTGTCTAGGTAATTCTTGCTTTACATTAAAATCTATCTAATCGTTTGTTGCTGTGAGGTTTGTGTGGTAAATCACTTGTTTCTTAAATAAGAAAATATTTCTAATTAGAGCTTATTTAATTAACAATCTAAGGGAGGTACAATTAATTTCAATAAGAAGTACTTCTTAAGTTCCTGGGGCACCTGGATGGCTCAGTTGGTTGAGTGTCTGCCTTCAGCTCAGATCATGGTCCCAGGGTCCTGGGATCAAGCCCCATCTTGGGCTCCCTGCTCAGTGGGGAGCCTGTTTCTCCTTCTCTCTCTATGCCTTCCCTTTGCTTGTTCTCTGTCTCTGTCTCTGTCTCTCACTCTCTTAAAATAAATAAATAAAATCTTAAAAAAAAGTACTTCTTAAGTTACTAATTTAGTATTTTTGAAAGAATGTCTAATTTCTTCTTTTCTCCTTAATTAATGTCATTATTTTTTGCTTTCTTAAAGAAGATGTGATATATATATATATACATATACACACACACACACACACACACACACACTGGAATATTATGCAGCCATCAAAAAATGAAATCTTGCCATTTGCAATGCTGTGGATGAAACTAGAGGGTGTTATGCTAAGCAAAATAAGTCAGTCAGAGAAAGACATGTATCATATGATCTCACT
>NC_138371.1:21926859-22007322 GCF_054177405.1 Leptonychotes weddellii
GCATATTGAATGGAGCACTGGGTGTTATACGCAAACAATCATGGAACACTACATCAAAAACTAATGATGTAATGTATGGTGATTAACGTAACATAATAAAATAAAATTTAAAAAAACAGTTGAAGAAAACCAAATATTTTTATTTATGAACTTTGATTATAATATAGATGTTGATTTTATTTTTTTAACAAAGGCAGACTCTTGATAGAAAATTACTACTGTATGGAACTAGTGTGAAAATTTAGACTCTTGGCTGGTAGAGAATACACTGATTTGAACTGTTTTAAATAATACTCTCTACTCTAAATTATATATTTAGGCATTATAGTGTAATTAATACATTTGGAGAACACTAGAAATGTTATTAATTGAGTGAATTACACTGGAAATTGCCAGGAACTAGATTTTACAACACTAATAAGTAGTTCTTCACATACCATTGATAATTTAATATTAAGATTGTGGGAATTTGTCAGCATGCTTTCTCATATTTCTTTCAGAGGAGTGCCAATTTAAATTGAAGCATATCTCATTTCTGTGTCATTAAGACAAAGTAGCCCTCAGGAAATATCCATTATAATAAGTGTATACTAACTGATGAAATGATAGATCAGGTTTCAAAGATATAGGGGAGCAATAATTTTCATTGAGAACTATTAAAACTTGAATGTAGCTTAGCTATGACTACCCAAGTTGTTTATTTTATTTATTTAAATTCAATTAACCAACATATAGTACATCATTAGTTTCAGATGTACTATTCAATGATTCATCAGTTGTGTATAACACCCAGTGCTCATCACATCACGTGCCCAAGTTATTTGTTAAGCTTTAGTTTGCCATTATTTATTTTTTGTCTTTCTGATTTCCATGGATTTATTGAGTGCTTGGTTTGATTACTTGAGGCAATGCAAGAGTAAGTGAAGTAGACAATCTTGATTTTTTCCTTTTGAGATGTCAATAGACATTGCTGTATATACCACAAATTCTTATGATTAAAAAAGTATGTAATAAAAAATTATTAAAATATTTATCTAACATTTGCTCTGAGTAGAAATACACGAGATGAACCTCAAATGAACTTTTAAATTGGACTGGTAGTGTAATTCAAAAATTATGAAGATAAAATCCATCTCCTGATTGTTTTATCTTAAATGCTAATTTTTTTTTTAAAGATTTTTTATTTATTTATTTGACAGAGAGAGACACAGCAAGAGAGGGAACACAAGCAGGGGGAGTGGGAGAGGGAGAAGCAGGCTCCCCGCAGAGCAGGGAGCCCGATGCGGGACTCGATCCCAGGACCCTGGGATCATGACCTGAGCCGAAGGCAGTTGCTTAACCGACTGAGCCACCCAGGCGCCCTTAAATGCTAATTTTTGAGAATTTCTTATAAAGTATAAACTTTTCTTCCTCTTCTTTAGTTAGTATATTTTTCTTAGATGTGTATTCCCTTAGAAAATCAATTTTTGATACTATCTTATCAAAGACCTTATCATGAGAGTTTGGATGAGAGGAAGTAGAAAACATCCTCATTTAGCAAATAAAATTGGATTTGATGAAATTAAGGATTTAAATATGCAGATATTATCTTGTGGATTAGTCAAGCTTTGAAACACTGTGAAAAAATCTGCCTATAAAGGAAAGGTAAAGGAATCATTATTATTGAGGTGTGGAAGAATTTCCTTCCCCCTTTCTGTAGTGACCCCAGACTACATATATATTTCAGTAGTATGCTGCATTGCTAATAATGATGTATGATTTGAACTTGGGTGTTTCACAAAGTTCATATGTATAGATCAGTTAATTTAATCTTGTCATGGTTTTAAAGGCTTTATTCATATTTTATATGAATACATAATATGAGTTTGAATGATTCAAGAATAGGCAGTTTGAAGTTCAAGAGTTTTAATTCAGATATTATAGATATTTATTGTCTTTTTGAATGTAAGAAGAAAAGATCTTGAAAATGAGCAAATGTTTCTGAACCACTTTCCTAACAGTTGCATCTTTTCACAAGTCTCTAGTGGTGTGAGCCAGATCTCTCCAGTAAAGGAATGAAAGGATATTGCAAACAGTACACTATTGTGCATTTCTATCAAAGGCAGGAAGTGGAGAGCTTGATGTGTGTCTTAATTCCCCAACTTCTTGTCTTTTCTGCCATGTTTTCTACAGACTGTTCATTTTGATGTGGCAGATAAATAGGTATGGGTGGACCCAGTGGGAGGATAACTTTCTATTGAGATTGAGTTGGCAAGGACTGATGCTTTAGTAACAACTACCCTTCATGTCTTTTGCAATCCTATTAGCAAACAAATGCAAGTCAATAGAAAGTTTTGGTGATGGATCCATGCATGGCTGGCTTCTATGAGTCTATAATCTATGTAGTTACACAAGGCTCTGTGCTTATAACGGCCCTATGCTTTGTTGTTGTCGTGTTGAAATTCTTGATTTGGATAAGGGACTTCACATTTTCATCTTGCACTGGGCCCCGCTAGTATTGTATGGTTCCATGGTTAATATCATAAGTTGAATGAAAAACAAGAATTCTCCAATTCTTGCATGTTGTTAAATAGAGCCATATTTGTATCTGACATCAATACTTAGTTTATTATTTCAAAGAGGAATATAAACACCATTAGAAACTCAGTTTAGAAAATAATTGATGTGGTGCTGTTTAGCACTCATATTAGTATTTAATCAAATATTTTTTTTTATTTTGTCCTAGAATATCAATATATATATCAATGATATACACAGTATATTAATGTCTTCCAAGTAATACATCTGATGTTGATTAGATATGTATATCATTTTAGTCTTCAAGTAATTCGGAAAGTCTCCTGTTTGGTTTATCTTTTCCCATCCAAATGACTCCGTGCTACTATTCCTATATTTTATTTACTAATATTTTCCCACTGTTTCTAGATGTCATTATCTTCAGCTGTATGGGATGAAAAATCTACAAATACAAATATACAGAGTAAATAGAGCCTTATATAAACTGTTTTTACTTATGCTATTACTTTCATTAAATTTATCTTATTTTTTTAAGATTTATTTATTTAATTTGAGAGAGAGAGAGAGAGGAAGAGAGAGAGCATGTGGGGGGTGGGCAGAGGTAGAGGGAGAGAGAGAATCCCAAGCAGACTCCCTCTGAGCACATAACCCGATGGGGGGCTCCCTCTCATGACCTTGAGATCATGACCTGTACTAAAATCGAGAGTCGGCTCCCCAACCGACTGAGTCACGTAGGTGCCCCAAGTTTGTCTTGTTTTTAATGAAGCCTTAGGAAGGTGAGCTAGAGCTAATTTCAGACAAAGGAATAATCTTTACACCTAGTTATAAAATAGGCATTACAAAATAAAGTAAGTGTTTAAACATGTGCCTTTTTCCTGAATCCAGTTACAACCAAAATATTTCCTCTCTCAGTTCTTGGATCATTTCTTCCACTTCTAAGATACCAAAGTAGGTAAGTGATGTTTGACAGGAAAATTAGGCTCCAGACCTACTGCAGTGGGATAATGTTTTCATCAGACATGTTCCTGAAATCATCATCAGATTCAGTTTAATAGATTCAAAGACTCATTTGTTGTGAAACAAAAAAGCATGTTACTCCTAGTTGAATTAGCACTAGGTTGGCAGAGCTTAAGGCAACTTTTGGCCTAGTTGATGTTTGGATTCAGTTCTCTGAATGTTTATTTCAAGCCAAATGTCTAACTAAACAGAAATCTGTGCATGTAGTCATTTATTGTGACAACAACTACATCATTAGACAAACCAGTCTGGTCACAGACTGAGTTAGCCTCCATGTCTTTAGCCAGCTTCCTTCTGTGGGTTCCAATTTAAATCAGTTCAATATGCTTTCTCGTTTAGATTCATGAAACAGAAAGAAAGCTAGGGGGAAAAGTGCTATACTGATTTCTAATTTGTGTATATTGTAGGTCTAGGAAGGAATTGTTAAACTTCATATTTTTATTAGGATCAGAAAATTTAAAGTTAAGTATCCAACTTATCAATTTCATTTAAAATACTAAGATGGGAGCCTTGAAATTTCTTTAAACTGGTCATATTAGAAAGCTCTGAGTTTTTGGAATGAAGCAATTCAGTGCCATATAAAGTTTTAAAGCATTTCGGAATTCTAGGAGAAAGATCACCTTCTAAATTGTAGATGAACTTCTGGTATGCAAGACACCTCTACCTACTAAATGTGTTGAGCCTGCTAAATTGCAAATATTAAATCATTTTGATTTTTTAAAGTTCTTAGTTAAAAGAATATAGAATGAAAATATAATTTTTATAGCCTTTCACTGATAGGGCAATGAATCTGCCAAATGAGAAGTTTTACAAAACATTCCTCTACATAAAGTACTCTAAGTGGTGATATTTAGTGATAAAGCATGTTACTGTTGAAATTTAAAGGATCTCTAATAGCAGTCAGGAAATTTCAGAGATGAAGTCCCATGAGATACTGCTAGGTTGTTTTTGAATTTTATGTTTATGTGTACATATGTGTATGTTTAGGAATATGATAGAACCTCCTGATGTTTATACCACTTTAAGGAGCATTTTAATATAAATGATCTTATCAGATTTTATTAACTCTGTAAAGTAATAAACTTGCATTTTATCCCTATTTTACAGATTAAAGATTTTTTAAAGTCATTTTAAAATTAAATAAAACCCTAAGAATCTGAAAGATTAAGTAGGTTTACCTCATTTCTGTAGCTATGAAATATCCTGAAGTATACTGTATGTTGTTGTTGTTGTTGTTTTGAAGACTTTTTTTTTTTCTGGAACAGAATCACTATAGATAATGTATTATCAGCAGAAGATAACCGAAGTATTATGTGACTGTCTATGAATGCACACACATGTGTACATATTCATATAAGAGTAAATGCAGGACACCTCGCTGGCTCAGTTAGTAGAGCATGTGACTCTTGATCTCAGGGTTGTGAGTTCAAGCCCCATGTTTGCTGTAGAGATTACTTAAAAAAATACAAAAAAAGAGTAAATGCTTCTTAAAATAATTTTGATAATGCTTATTAGTCTAAATAATAAGAAAAAATGAGGAATACAGACCTGAACTGGATAATGATTTTAAGCACAGGGCTTTTTCTGCTATATCATGCTATCTCCGTATTGTTTACATTCCTTGCTTCAAAAATTAACCAGATGCTTTCCATTCGCAAGCATAAGACAAGCAAGGCATACAAACTATAGGACTGCTTTATAGTTGTATTCCTTCCAGCCAGTATTAATTATGATCATCATAATTAAATTACACTTGGGTAAAGATGGCTTTCCAGTTGAGTCAATGGAATATAACTTAAATATTCTGAGGTTTTTAATGATACAGCCAGATGTGTATGTGGTTATTTAGCTTTCTCATTCATTTGAAATCATGAGTAAATGAGAGACTAGGTGTACAAGGAGTTTGCACAATAAAAATACTATTCAGTTCAGTCTGTATTCACATATCACAAAGTGGTACAGAGGGAATTATCCTATTCATCAGACTGATGTAGATTACAAAACTTGGCAATTAGAGGCTGAACATTTTATTATGTTTATGATTAAATTTATGATCTGTTTTTTAAATGCACTAACATCAAGCAGAAATGCATTTTAAGCTGCTTTGTAAAACAAGAGTTACCTCATTTCAAATTATATATGTAATTGAATACATTTGGAATAGAGATTTTAACTGAGACCTGAGGACAATAGGAACCACATTTCAAAGTATAACACTGTCATGATCAATTTGGGAGAAGAAACAAAGGGGAACACTAGTGTTGGGATTCTTAAACACTTCACCAAAATTGAGGAGAAGATTGAAGAAGATTTTGAAAGAGAGATTCTGATGTACTGTGATTTCCATTCCTATATCCTGCAGAGCAGGATGGATATGGGCATATTTCTCTTCATGAGCATGCTTTTAAGAAAGTCAAGGAGAGGGTTTATCAGTATGAAGGATATGGTGAACTGGTATGTGAAAGATAGGCTGATTAATTACCTGGGCTTTGGAATAACCAAGACATGATTTTGTTGGACTTCCAGAGTTGATCCAGGAAAAAAAGAGTAAATCTTTCCCATGGACCAGATGAGGGATACAGGAACAAGCTGGTGTGGCATCATTTTAATCCTGTCCAAAAGGATGATCTGAAAGATGAAAATGGTCTTTGCAGATAGAAGCTGCAGATACTACAAGATAATTAGGGACTAAGATTGTTGCATCCATCCTTGTCAGGGTAATTTTAGGTAAGAAAATCTCAAATAAAGAGGCAGGGGAGAGGAGGGAATATGTCTTCCTAAATGCAAAATACCTGGGAGGGAAGAATCACTTTAAACAGTTGGCAAGTTCTGGGAGCTCCAACACTTGCTCCTCACCAATCTAAGAAGAAGTCCTCTCTCTGTGATCCAAGCTGGAAGATTTTAGAAATTGGCATTCGCAAGCTGAGGGAGAAGGGATAGGAACACAAGCCAGGGAAAGAGAGAAGCCATTATGTGGCCTTTTCTTTTGCTTATGCATCAAGATATGTATTACAATAAGTATTTATTTTTTCATTCGTTGACTATTTTTTTAAAGATTTTATTTATTTGACAGAGAGACACAGCGAGAGCAGGAACAGAAGCAAGGGGAGTGGGAGAGGGAGAAGCAGGCTTCCCGCTGAGCAGGGAGCCCAATGCGGGACTCAATCCCAGGACCCTGGGATCATGACCTGAGCTGAAGGCAGGCGCTTAATGACTGAGCCACCCAGGCACCTCTCATTCATTGACTATTTTGATGTTATTTCCTTCTTCATATATGTCAATATGTTTTTCTAACTTTTGGTTTCACAAATATCCATTGAAGAAATTTCTAAAATTTATAGGAATCTTCTGGATATAAAAACAAGTTATACTATAAAGATGATGTAGTTGAATTTGGTGAAGGGCATCATTTAAAGACTACTTTTAACCTTCTAAGTTTATTGGTTATGCCACTGAAAAATATAACTTTGAAGCCAACAGAATAGGAATAAATGCAAATACTTGTCTATATCTGATCCATTAATTTTATTTTATTTATTTATTTTTTACTATCTTCTTTTTTTTTTAACATATAATATTTGTTTCAGAGGTACAGATCTGTGGTTCAACAGTCTTACACAATTCACAGCTCTCACCATAGCACCTATCCTTCCCAATGTCTATCACCCAGCCACCCCATCCCTCCCACCCCCCACCACTCCAGCAACCCTCAGTTTGTTTCCTGAGATTAAGAATTCCTCATATCAGCGAGATCATATGATACATGTCTTTCTCTGATTGACTTATTTCGCTCAGCATAATACCCTCCAGTTCCATCCACGTCATGGCAAATGGCAAGATTTCATTCCTTTTGATGGCTGATCCATTAATTTTAAAACATAAATAATGACTTTTTTGTTTGGGTTCTAGTTACACAGATAACATTATCTCACTTCAAGTATCAAATAATTTTAATTGTTTTTGTTTTAACACCCAAAATTTTTGTAATAAAATAGTTTAGATCATTTTACTTAAAATTGTTTTATATAACTTTTAAGACTTTTGTGTTCAGGGTCTCTGGGTGGCTCAGTTGGTTAAGTGTCTGACTCTTGATTTTGGCTCAGGCCATGATTTTAGGGTTGTGAAATCAAGCCCCATGTTAAGATTAAGATTTTCTCTCTCCCTCTCCTTCTGCCCACTCCCCCCCAAAAAAGACTGATATGTTCTAATTTGTCCAAATACAAATTTAATCAATAGTATTGTGAAACTTTTGCCAAACCTAGGACTTCAAAAGCCAGTCATCACAGAGTGTAGCTGTATTTCATTATTTTGATGTTAGGTATTTCCCCCAAATAAATTATTTTTGAGAATTTAAATAAATATGTGTATATATGGATAAATGTGCCTGTCTCTATACATGTTAGAAACGCTGTAATCTTAAATGAAGTAACTAGGAGGTAGGAAGTAGTATAACTGCTAACAAAACATATTTATATTTAATTTCACATTTTTGTTTTTTAGCTAATATATACCAGTCTTTTATTATTCTAAAAAGTATGCAGAATTCTTGCCTTAAGTTATTCTCAGGCTTAGATGAAAAAATGAGAGGAGAATATTATTCAGTGAGAGCATACAGACACTTCATGCTATAGAGAGGCCTTATACATAATTTAAAACAAACATTAAATGATTTTCAGGATTTTCCAAACTGAGAAAACTTCAATGAGAAAATAGAAAATTAGAATTCCCTCAAAAGAAATCCACATATATGTTCTGTATTTTCTTAGTTTAAATGTACCTCCTCACTGATTTATTTAAAAAATAAAACAACCTCTTTCCCATTTGTGATGATTCCCCAAATACTCTGAAATTTCACATAGATTAAGTTATGCAGTAGAACATGTTTACTGTTATTCTTGACACTCTAACCCACACTCTACCACTAACCAATGCATCAATAAATATATTGCCCAATTTTCATCACTAATGACAGTGATTCTTACCATATATTTCTTAATAAAAAGTCATGTGATATGTTCTTTTGGTGATAATATTGTAAAGTTGTATAAAGTGTCTTAATTCTAGCTATAATTATTATAACTGTAAAATAGTTGAAAACTCAGAAAATTTAAAAAGATAGTTATTTCTTCCAAATTTTATAACCATTTTAGGAGGTTTCTTCCATATCTAATAATCTATGAGCCTATTATTTTGTATTTTTTTGCAGATGAAGGCAATGTTCATGTCAATAACTAGAACATGTGAATTTAGACTTCAGAGTGCTACAGTATTTAGTCTGCAGAATCATTCCACTCTGAAGTTTGTGTTTGACGTGGTGCCTCGTGAGAGCACAGACTTAATCATACATTTGTTACTGAACCATAATGATCAACATTGTCATTGTATCATTCACTGATTCATCATCATGTTGGAGACTGATGAATGTGACTCATGGTTCAGCACAATGGAGCCAACAACTTAGTCTATAAATTTCATAGCAAAAATGTTTAATGAATTCTCAGCATGAGCGTCTGATAAATAACACTCTTTGGTCATCATGCTTTATAGACTAATCATCACTGTTTTACCTTGGATATATTTTTACCAACATTGTACCTATGGTAGAGTAGAACACTAATAGGTCTTACTTCAACAAATCATTTATACATGTGATAGATTTTTTTCCGGAAATAGACATATTTACATATGCAGTTATATGTAAATGTAGAATTTCATTAAGGATGGGCTAGATTATATCACAGCAAAAAAAATAACCCAAAAATCTCAAGTACTTTGAAACATCAAAGATTAATTTCTTTCTCACTCATCCTAAAGGTCCAGTGAAGAATGGCTGGGTGCTCTGCTTTACATTGTCATTGTACTTACTTTTTAACGTATGCTGATGGAGTAGTCACTCATGTAGAATTTTGTCCATTGTTGTGCCAGAAGCAAAAGACAAGTTCTGATAGCTCTTGAAGCTTCTGTTTACAAGTGACACGTGATATTTATATTTATTTGATCAAATCAAGCCAAATGGGCCATATCTGAGTTAATTGGTGTGAGGAAATATAGGCCTATCATGGGTCCAAAAGAAGACAGTATCAAAAATTTGTGAGCAATTTTAATGCCTATTAGATAGAGAATATCAATATAGATATAGTTATAGATGTTAGGTGTATTCATATTTAAGTAGATAGAGAGTTAGCTTTTGTAAGACCATATTACTATTATACTAATTAGGGTTACTATTGGTAATTACCATTTCTAACTTGAGGCAACATTTAAGATTATGAACAGGTTAGGACAGACAAGGAGATCAGGGAAGGGAATGTGTGATGGGAGACTATACTGCAGGGTTTGTGTTTCTATGCATTTTTATCCTTATACTAACTTCCCTTCTTTTAAATAATCTGTTGCTTATCCAAGCTACATGCTTTCTGTTTTAAGTATAGGGAAATTGATACTTTATAAAAATGAAGTAGAATTCTGTGTAATTAAATTTGGTGGTTAGGTAGTAAATTTAACTATGTCCTTGAAGAGATGATTTAGTATAGAAATTATTTTTATTATATGTAAAGAGAATTAGCTAGTATTAAAGAAATTGTATTTGAAGAATTCAGTAGCCAGGTAATAAATATGTTACCTAAAACTACAAACTGAGTTGGCCTTGCTGAGTTGATGAAAATTTGGAATGATTTTATTTGTCAGAATTGCTTTTAATGAGATATGGTATAGATTCCAGTAAAATTTAGAGTGAATTCAGGTAAAGTTCAGTAGAATTCTGGTTCTCAAACTCTGCTGTATTTTGGAATTATCTGGGATGTGATCTGATGAGCATTGGGTGTTATACGCAACTAATGAATCATTGAACACTACATCAAAAACTAATGATGTACTATATGTTGGCTAATTGAATTTAAATTAAAAAAAGAGAGAGAAACATGGGAATTATCTGGGGAGCTTTTAACAAACCCTAACCGTGAGGTATTAGAACATCTTACTGCAGGGGCGCCTGGGTGGCTCAGTTGGTTAAGCGACTGCCTTTGGCTCAGGTCATGATCTTGGAATCCCTGGATGGAGTCCTGCATCAGGCTCCCTGCTCGGCAGGGAGTCTGCTTCTCCCTCTGACCCTCCCCCCTCTCATGTGCTCTCTCTCAAATAAATAAATAAAATCTTAAAAAAAAAAAATCTCACTGGGGGCAGATGGTAGGGTATTTTTGGTCCAACCATCAGTTGTTGTTGTTTTTAAAGCTCATCAGGTAATTCTGGTGTGCAACAAAGTTTGGGAATCACTGGTATAGAAAATACTGAATTAAATGAATTAAAACAAAAAACTTTTGGGGTATAAAATAATATTACTGAAAAAAGGCAACTTAATATATTTATAAGCATATATTTTTGTTCTCCTGTATAAAAGTTATTCAGGTAATTGTTTTTATAGGGAAAAGTATTTTACAGACCTAATCTTACAATGAGGACCTTATGTATAAATTTTCAAATTTTTACTAAGTTATCTAGTAGTGATAAGTGTGTCTCTTACCAGATGATAAATATATCTTCTAAATACACAGCACAATAAATAAAAAACAATCTGTGTACATTGATATTATGTTTTGTAAATTATTAGAGTGCTATGACATATTGATGGGGAAGAAGATAATTTCTAGGATATCAGATGGTCTCTGTCAAAATCTCTAATTCACTGAAGTAACTTACTTTGTAGTACTATTTAGAACTCATTCTTAAAAGCCATTTTTTATGTATATGCATAAGCAAAAAATATATACATATATGCCTATTTACTTATTTAAAAATAAATTTATTCATATATTCAGGAAGTATCTATAGGATAGTAGTGAAGAGCATGAACTTTGCAGTCAGAATTCTTGGGTTCAAATCCTGTCTTTGTCATTTACTAGTTTGGTAATCTTGAGCCAGTTACTTAAACTCGCTATGCCTCAGTTTCTTCTTAGTAACAGTGCTTGACAATTATTAAGCACTGAATAAATCTTAGTTTCTATTATTTTTGTTTTATATTTAGATATTCAGCACAATATTTTTGCTTTTTCAAACATGAATAAGACACTTTATTCAGAAGTTCTAGTTCAGTGAAGGAGACAAATATATTAATAATTTTTATACATTATGATAAGCTTCGTGTAATAGGATTTAGAAGGGAAAGAGGTACCAACTCAGGGGGAATAGAGAATGGGGTTCAGGGATGGCTTCTGAATGAAGGTAACTATGTTAAGGAAATTTGCCCTGTTGGGAGGTGAAGGAGAGTATTTGTGCAGAGAGAGAGTACACGTAGAAACTAGAGTAGGCTTTGAAAGCATATTCAGAAACTGCAGAGAGCTGAGAATAGGAGGGGTGTGGAATGTGTAGAGAGGGAGAGAAGAGCCAGACCACAAAGACCTTTGTATGTCATGCTAAGGAGTTTGAACTTTTTCTTGGTAGTAATGGAGAATCACTGAAGGAGTCATAATGCAAGTATTGGTATTTTTAGAACCAATAATCAATGCACTCACAAATACATTATCCCACATGACACACCAGAGTCAGTTCCCAGTCTATGGTGAGTCTCTGAAAGGTTTTTAACAGTGAGCAACAAAGGTAAATTTTTCATTAATGTACCTGTCCTGTACGGTTCATTCACTCTGCCTTTTCTATAATCTTAAATCATTTAGTCCTTATAATGAAAACTAGATAACTGTAATATGTGTAATCATCTTTTATCTGCAATCTGTGACAGCACATAAGTAGTAGTAATTTTGTCCCTAATATGGCTTTTAGCCATATATGCTGTTCCCATTTTGCACCAAGAAATTGGCCATTTCATCATCCCAGATGGAGTGGTCATGCTTGTTCTAGGCCTGTGGTTGTATTTTCAGTCAGAAGTGAACCTACTTTTGTGGTTTTCTTTTGACTCTCAGGGAATTCTTTGTATAGTGATTTCCTGGAACATGACATATCACTGCAGGCAGGTATTTGAAGGCAAAAACATCTTAAACTTAGTCTGTAGCCACGGGTACAAGGTAGCTATGGGTGAAACTCCTCAGACCCCTATCAATGACAGCAGTGCTAAATATAAAATTAGTCGTACTGTGGGATACTTAAACTTAAGACCTGGAACAAAATCAGAATTGGGATAAATAGAAGCTGATCAAATATATATACATATTTGATATATATATATATTATGAGATTCCATATATATATATATATATATGGAATGTCATTCTTTTTATGTTGTGAAAATGTAGATTTAGGGGTGCATCACTGTGAGTGGCCTTGGGCTTGTCCCTCAATATTCTTAGGATTCAGCTTTCTCCATCTATACTCTCAATATGTTGGGCTATATAACATTTGGAAAGTCATACTTCTATTAAATTCAGATGTTGAACAATGAGTATGTGGGAAGTTCTAGGCATGCTCCTGATTTAAGTCCATATCGTACTCAGACTCAAGCATTTTCTGTAGTAGAAATCCAAGTGAAGTTGAAAGACAACTGAACCTTAAGTTAAGAAACCTGAGATTTTTCATTCAACATATACTTACGTGGTCCCATCTGTGTGGTAGCTCTTATTCTAGAACCTGGCATACAAAAATAATTAAGGTGTGGTCCTTAACCTTGAATATCTTAGCCTAATAGAGGGAAATAGATTTGTACTATTAATTATGAGGACATTTCTTCACCTCCTTCTGAACTGATTATCAAATATTATTCTTCCTACTGAGGCCTTTCCAGGATGTCTTTACACAGAATTGTATACACCATCTTCAAATGCATACTTTTTATCCCTCTTCCCTACTAATTTTCTTCTATTTTTCACCACCTAACATACTATAAACATAATTTTTTTTAATTTTATTACTGTCTTCCCATATACCACTGTCAGCTTCAAAAGAATAGTAAGTTTTTTGTCTGTTTTTTCATTGCTGTGTGTGTTAGGCATATAGGTGTTGCTCAGAAATATTTGTTGAATGAAAGAATAAATGGTTAAATGAGTTGAATCAATAATTAGGGACACTTTGGGGACAGAAGAAAGAGTGAGTATATCTGCTTGTAGTCCAGGTAGGATTAACAGAATTTGACCATCCTTTCTTTTATTTATTATTTTTAAATTTGTATATAGTTGACACATACTATTACATTAGTTTCAGGTGTACAACATAATGATTCAACTACTCTGCATGTTATGCAATGCTCACCACAGAATAGCTACCATCCGTCACCATACAATGCTATTAAAATATCATTGACATATATACATATGTATATATATTCATATATAAAATTTATGATATTTTATATGCTGTGCCTTTTATTCTCATGACTTATTAATTTCCTAACTGGAAGCCTGTATCTTCCACTCTCTTTCACTCATTTTGTTCCTGCCCTTTGGCAACCATCAGTGTGTTTTCTTATTTATAGGCCTGTTTCTGCTTTTTGTTTGTTTACTCATTTGTTTTGTTTTTTTAGATTCCACCTGTGAGTGCAGTTATTTGGTATTTGTCTTTCTCAGTCTGACTTATTTCACTTAGCCTAATAGCCTATAAGTCCATCCATATTTTTCCAAGTGGCACAATCTCGTCCTTTTTTATGGTTGCACAATATTCCATTGTATGTATGTATGTGTGTGTGTGTGTGTACGCATACCACATCTTCCTTATCCATTTGTCTGTCAGTTGAAATAAGTCTTGAAAAATAAACAGATCTTTACTGTGTATTGAAGAAGAGGAGAAGAATGATATCTTGAAGTAATTGTGGTCTTCGTCTGGCTGTTCACTTGCTGCATGACCTATTATCTTTGAGCTTCTGCTGGAACTGATGGGCTATGCTATTTTTCACTTACATTTCAAGATTCTACTTTTCTCTCCTCTGTCATGGCTTGTGTGAATAAGCTTTGCATTTTAACTCTTCAAACTCTAAAATCATTATTAAGAGGGTTAACAATGATGACTCTTGTTCAATAGTTTTAAGCCATCTGAAAATTTCAGTCTATTAATGCTTAAACTTGCTACTTAAACTCTATCAAGATGTCAGGACAGGGATAGCTAGCAAACTGGCCTAAGGGAAATATATAAGAAATAAATCAAATTCAAATTTGCCCTTTTAAAATTTATTTTATTGAGGTAAAGACACTGAAAGTGAAATCTACCCTCTTAACAGATTTTTAAGTGTACTATATGGTATTGTTAACTATAGGCACAATGCTATACAGCAGATGTCTAGAATTTGTTCATCTTGCATAACTGAAATTTTATACTTACTGATTATTAACTTTCCAATTCCCCTTTCATCCCAACCCCTGGTAACCACCATTCTACTCTCTACTTCTATGAATTTGATTATTTTAGGTACCTCATATACCTCAAATCTTGCAGTATTTATCCTTCTGTGACTGGCTTATTTCACTTAGGATAATGCCCTTAGGGTTTATCCATGTTGTGGTGTATTGCAAGATTTTCTTTATTTTTAAGATTGAATAATATTCCATTGTATGTATATTCTTTATCCACTCAACCATGCATGGTCACTTACATTCTTTCTGCATCTTGACTATTATAAATAGTACTGCAATGAACATGAGAATACAAATATCATTTTGAGATTTTGATTTCAATTCTTTTGGATAAATACATAGAAATAAGATGTTTGATCATATGATAGTTCTAATTTTGATTTTTTGAGGAGTCCCCACATTGTTTTCCATAGCAGCTATACTATTTTGGTTTTAAATTGAAGGAACTCCCAAAATTTCTGAGTGTTCAAACAGTACACTTTCATTGCAATATTTATTTTTTGCAGCCAAGGAAATAAAACCTAGGAGAAAAACAAGTAAATTAAGTTATAATTAAGACAATTTTTTCTAATATCTTAACAAAGTCTATTAGATCTATTTTAGTAAACATAGTAATAAAAACCAGTAGACCACCCTTCTGTTTTGATATTTGACTCTAGTGGGGTCAATTAATTCTAACTATGTAAAATAATTACTGTAATTCAGATATAAATCTCTCTTATTTCTAAACTGAATAAAAGGTCTTATAACCCTGACTTTTATCAGCACATGGGAACCATTTATAAACAAGTATATATGCTGCTAGCAAATGAAAATTGAATAAAATAAAGTATATCAAAGAGAAATTAATGAACTGTATTTAGTGAATTATTTTTGGTATGATATTCATTGATAGAATTGATACCAAATTTTCATCTAGTATTTCTTTTGTACAAAATAAAACAAGAATGTGTTTTAGAGTGTGTCAATTTATAAACTCCTATATTTATACACATGTAGTTAGGTTTCTTTAATATTATGCAACATCATTAATTTTTTTCAATTAAAAATTTTATTGAGATAATTGTGGATTCACATGCATTTGTAAGTAATGATACACAGAAATCCCTTCATACTTTACTCAATCTAATGGTAACATTATGCAAAACTATACAATAATATCATAATCATATATTGACATTGATAAAATCCATTGCTCTTATTCAGGTTTCCCCTGGTTTTACTTGTACTCTGTGTGTGTGTGTGTGTGTGTTTAAGTCTATACAGTTTTATTACTTGTGTTGGTTCAAATATCCACAGTCACTGTCAGGATACTGAACAGTTCTACCACAAAATCCATTTCATTCTTTTTTTTTAAAGATTTTATTTATTTTATTTGATAGAGTGAGAGAAAGCATGAGCAGGGGGAGGGGCAGAGGGAGAAGCAGGCTCTCTGCTGAGCAGGGATCCTGACACTGGGCTTGATCCCAGGATCCTGGGATCAGAACCTAAGCTGAAGGCAGGCACTTAACTGACTGAGCCACCCAGGCGCCCCCATTTTATTCTTCTTTTAAAACATTACCCACTTCCCTGTCAAGCCTGCCCAATCCCAGACTACTGGCAACACTACTCTGTTCTCCATTTCAGAAATGTAACTTTAAGATATTATATAAATAGAATCATAAAATATAGACTCTTTTGGAATTGGCTTTTTGTCACTCATCATGATTCTCTTGAGTTTTATCCAGGTTGTGTGCATCAGTACATTCGTTTTTGATGCTGAATAGTATTTCATGGTATGTATGAACCACAGTTTATTTAACCATACATGTTGAAGGTTATCTCGCTAATGTCATTTTTTGACTATTATAAATAAAGCTAATAGGAAATTTATAGTGTGCAGGCTTTTGTGTGAAAGTAACTTTTCATATCTCTGAAACAAATGGCCAAGAGTACAATTTCTGGGTTGTATGATAAATATTTAGCTTTATAAGAAACTTCCAAACTATTTTATAGTTTGGCCGTAGCATTTCACATACCCACCAGTAAAATATGAGTGATCCAGATACTCTACATTCTTACCACTATTTGGTACTCTTACTATTTTTTATTTTAGCCATTCTAAAAAGTATATAGTGACATAATTGGTTTTAAATAACTACATCTATAGTCTTAGTTTTACTAAGGAAAGAGCCTTAATTCACACTCTAAGCCATAAAGAGGATGAAACAATTGTATAATAATGTGATTATTGTACAAAGGGATCACAGCTTTGAATAGATAAATATAATGGATCCTTCTCTGAAGAAATTTATCATTATAAATAATTCATAATCTAATCATATATTATTTGTTTATTTTAGTGTATATTCAGTCATTTCTTCAGACCCTTGCAAAACAAATTGTTATACCACATATGAGTGCAGATACATTTTAATGGTGTAAATGTATAAACAACCAGAAAAGTATTTACAAAGCATTTGAATTTCAAATCAATATGAGCTTTCAAACCAGTTTTTATAGAATGGGTATATTCAATAAAAACACTTATTTAGCAGCCAATCATGAAGTGAGCTAATCTCATATTTATGTTGGGCTTTATCTTTTTCTATATATTAACTTGCTTGATTATCACAACCATTCTGTCAGGAGGACATGGTATTTTATAAATAAAGAAATTGTGACTAAATTGCTGGTTAAGTAATGTCCAAGAATGTGCAGTTAATAATGGTAGAACTGCTACTGGGATCCATGTCTAATCCCAAGGTGCTGTGTCTAGTGATAACAGGAATAAGTACAAAGACATTGGGTAAATAATAAAGTCCATGATTAATTTTTAAGATGAATGCTTACCAGATGAACACTATTTTATAGCTAGTTTCAAGTTGATGTGAAATGCTGTATCTTTAGGATCTAAAACAGTTCACTTACTTACTTTCTTTAGCAACATAATTACTTCAGATTCAGCTAACATTTATTGAGCTGCCAATAGGAGGGGTGCTTTTTTTAGTTTGTACTATGCACATTCAAATGTTAATTAATTTTGAAAAGACTCTGCTAATAAATTTACAAAAAAAAAATGTTACCTTCACATCCAAGTAGATGAATAGCCAGCTTATATTGTTTAAAAGATTTGTTTTTATTTGATAGTGGGGGAGGGGCAGAGGGAGAGGGATAGAACCTTAAGCAAACTCTCCGCTGAGCATGGAGTCCAAGGGGGGCTTGATCATACTACCCTGAGTTTAAGCAAGAGTCAGACACCTAACGAACTGAGCCACCCAGGTGCCCCTCCAGCTTATCTTTTAAGAGTTGTATCTTTTTGTTGAAGTTTGGAGATAGAGAGTGGGTGAATGGTTTACGTAACAGGTCAATTGAGAATGTCTTGTGTTTACAGGTAATCAGGTAAAACTGGGTTTGTAAAATTTTATTTTATATATGCTCAATATTCTCTTATAGCCTGAACTCCAATGATCCAATCCTATGATTTTGTTAAAATGGCATGATTTGCACTCAGATATAGCCTTAAAAATTACATTTCATTTTTTAAAAGATTTTATTTATTTGAGAGAGAGAGAGGGAGAGAGTGCAGGAGCAGTGGGGGGAGGGGCAGAGGGAGAAGTAGACTCCCCACTGAGAAGGGAGCCTGATGCTGGGCTAGATCCCAAGAACCTGAGATCATGACCTGAGCTGAAGGTAGCCGCTTAACCAACTGAGCCAGACAGGCACCCTATTTTTTTTTAAAGATTTTATTTATTTATTTTAGAGATAGAGTGAGTGTTAGGGAGAGGAACAGAGGGAGAGAGATAAGCAGACTCTCTGCTGAGGGCAGAGCCCTAGGCAGAGCTCTATCCCACAGCCCTCAGATCATGACCTGAGCTGAAATCAAGAGTTGGACACTTAATTGGCTGATCCACCCAGGTGCCCCCACATTTAATTTTTAAAAATTAAGATATCTAAGAAATAGAAACAATACAACATATTTTATTTTAAGGCCACGTTTTTGTATTCTTTATGTGACTTACTACCTGATTAAATATATGCTAAAACACATAATAAAAAAATATTTTCATTGTGAAATTTAAACAATTTAAATTGTCCATACTGACTAAAAGGAATTATATAATATTTAGTCTAGAGAATTTTCTAGGAAATCAGGTTCTCTGTAATGACTCAATCAGAAGTTATCTATATTTTACATGGGGCGCCCGGGTGTGTGTGTGTGTGTTCCCTCTCTCGCTATCTCTGTCTCTGTCAAATAAATAAATAAAATCTTTAAAAAAAATAAAAAATAAAAATAAAATAAAATCTAAATTACAGCGGACACCTCGGTGGTTCAGTCGGTTAAGCATCTGCCTTTGGCTCAGGTCCTGATACCAGGGTCCTGGGATCTAGTCCTGCATAGGGCTCTCTGCTAGTGGGGAGCCTGCTTCTTCCTCTCCCTCTGCTTGCCGCTCCCCCCAGCTTGTTCTCTCTCTCTCTGTGTCAAATAAATAAAATCTTTTAAAAAAGAATAAAATCTAAATTACAGGATTAATTGGCTAAATAGGTAATGTTATATAAATATAATTAATACGCAATCATAAAAATGGAATAATGTATATTTATTGTCAATTGAAAATAGATTATGAAATGGCATAATTTTTCATTTTTATGTGTAAACACATTCTTATTTGGTTAAAATTTAGAAGGCGGTTATTATGATAAGAACTTTAAAAAATTGTTAACCTTTCTCTTTTTCTGTGAACTGAGAAGTATATGTCACAATTCAGAAATGTTAAAAACTTCTTTCAAGAATTTTTTTCTAAAAAAACCCACTAATGTCATTAAATAAAAAGCTATATATATATATATATATATATATATATATATATATATAATATATTGGAGTCATTGATTTTGTCTCTCTACAGCTTAAGTAAATACTGTGAACCAAACCAGCTCCATCAAAATACCTGACATATAGAAGGAAGGAAGGAAGGAAGGAAGGAAGGAAGGAAAGAAAGAAAGAAAGAAAGAAAGAAAGAAAGAAAGAAAGAAAGAGAAAGAAAGAAAGAAAAAAGAAAAGAAAAAGAGAGGGGAGGGAGGGAGGAAGGAAGGAAGGAAGAAGGAAAGAAAGTAAGAAAGAAAAGAAAAAAAGAGAGAGGGGAGGGAGGGAGGAAGGAAGGAAGGAAGAAGGAAAGGAAAGAAAGTAAAGAAAGGAAAGAGATATAGGGGAAGGAGGAAGGAAGGAAGAAAGAAAGAAAGAAAGAAAGAAAGAAAAGAAAAAGGGGAGGGAGGGAGGAAGGAAGGAAGGAAGAAGGAAAGAAAGAAAAAAGAAAAAAGAAAAAGGGGAGGAAGGAAGGAAGAAGGAAAGAAAGAAAGAAAGAAAAAGAAAGAAAAAAAAAGAGAGAGAGGGGAGGGAGGGAGGAAGGAAGGAAGAAGGAAAGGAAAGAAAGAAAAGAGAAAGAAACTGCCTTTTCTTGTAGCTCTCAATAGGTCTTAGAGCTGCTATAGAGGTAATAATATCTAGCACTGAGGGATTCTTATTGTGTATGAGGCATTAATCCTATTCCAAGAATTTTATGTATATTTAATGTATATTAACTTAAGTCTCACAATACCCCTATACTATAGATTTAGTGATTCTTTCTATTTTTCAGAAGAAACTAAGCCAGATAGGGTGTTGGTATCTTGTTCCAGTTACAGAAGGAGTGGCTGAATTTGGACTTGAATCCAGGCAGTCTAGCTTTAGAGCCTCTAAACTATACTGCTTAAGTTGGGCATTGAAAAGTTTGAGAGGGTGCCTGGGTGGCTCAGTTGGTTAAGTGACTGCCTTCGGCTCAGGTCATGATCCTGGAGTCCCTGGATCGAGTCCCGCATCGGGCTCCCTGCTCCGCAGGGAGCCTGCTTCTCCCTCTGATCCTCCCCCCTCTCATGTGCTCTCTCTCTCTCATTCTCTCTGTCTCAAATAAATAAATAAAAATTTTTTTTAAAAAAAAAGAAAAGTTTGAGAAATTTAAGAAACTCTAGAGTATCATCTCTGAATTTATTCTGAATTTTAGATTAGGATGGGCTTTTAATAGTCTCCAGAAAAATACAAATTTGTTCCAGATCTTTTAGGACTCCTCTGGAGTTCATTGCAGCATTTTGAAGGATTATATTGCTTAACTATTCCATTCTTTCCAAGGTCCTTTAGGCAAGTAGTTTTCCAACTCTTTTTCTTTGAGCACACTTTTAAATAGTAGAAATTTTGGCAGCATATTTTAAAGGTATTAAAAGACCCCGAACCACATGAAACAAGTCAGCTCTAATTAACATACAGTCACTACTACTGTGTAAGACTATGTTACAGCATCTTTAAAAGTCTCAATAGTTATCTACTGAGTTCACACAGAGGAAGAATATAACCCTGTACTAGTCTTCTCTGACTCTCATAAGCACTCCCAAGCCAAAGATGTTCACAAGTACCAGTAAAGAGTACATGCATGATTTCTGTTGCACAGGCTTAATTTCTGTTTTTGTTTTTCTGTTTTGTTTTAATTTGATTTTCTTTCCTTTTTCTTTTTTTTTTTTTTTTTTTTTGATAGTGTTATTGTGGTGGTAGTTAGGAACTTAGGTGAACAGAATGAATTTATTATGATTCATTATCAATATTTGTCTTTTGCATATCTCATTTCTGTTTCTTTTTACTGTTATTTATTTTACAATATAGGGAATGCCTGTAAATCCACAGCCAATCTTAAAATGTTATTATAACTTGTGTAAAGCTAACTCTTCCTCCTTGTCCTTTCGCCTTTCTCTCCTGTCCTCCAGGAGAGGTAACCAACATTTTGAAGTTTTGTTCCAAATCCGTGATAAAAGAAAATTAATGCAAGAATTTTGCCTTGCTTTTAGGTTACATATGAATTTTAACAAGGAGTCTAAAGCATCCTACATTGCATTAGATAACTCAAGAAGCTACATGTAATAGACATTGTCATTTTATTATGTATTTTCAGTTGCAACGATAGTAACTTTTACATATTGCTTAACATTTGGCAGCTCACCTGTGAAGGGTTTGAGATCTACCATTGTACCCATATTGCACTCATTGCTAATTTCTCTTTGGTTTGAAAGCTGACATCTAAGTTCACCTGATCTTAACTTAGATTTGCCCCAATCTCTCTTCTGTTGATCAGAGTATCCTAAAGCCAAAATATGATCACCAGAACAATGGTAATTACATGATTAAACTATGTTTCCAAAAGCAGTGTCATTTTCTAAAGCTATTTTATACATTTTTGAATAGTTTTCTGTAAATCTTTATTCATTCTGTGTTTGCTCAAGAACAGTGATTCTTTATTTTTATTAATTTTCAAATGCTTGAATGAGAACTGAATAGGGTAAGCATAGAGAGAATTATGTAAATAAATGAAATAAACAATTGGAAGTATGTGGAAGGAAAATATTTAATATAATAAGTGCAAGTGTGGTAAACAACTTCTTTGAGCTCTAATTTGAAATGAATATTAATGATCTATAAATTAAATCTAAGTTTCTAAAATTCACATTTTAAAAACTATTGTTGCTTTATAATATCAATAGAAAGATATAAATGGGCACTATGGTGCTTCTGTTTTATTAATACATCTGAGGCCTTATTACCTTGACTTTTTATGTTGACCAAATGCTAGTAAATTATTTCTAGGAAAGAGAGTTATATTATATGAATGAGAGTGAGGTTGTTAAAACATTAACCCAAATTAATATTTTCATGGTAAATTTGATATTTTAGATGCAATGAATTTATTTCATATTTCAAATTATCAAATTTTGGCAAACTTTGTTATTGGCATAATTTAGGCTAGGCTTTATTTCCTTGGGAAAATCCTTTGAGATTATATTTGTAAATGGGACTATTTTAGTAAAGTGAGTTAATTGCTATAACACATAAACATTAATACTATATAAGGGCTCAAATATAATAGAAAATAATTTGATCATTCAGTAGTTCAGAGCAGTTTCAGGTTAGTGGTAACAGTGTGATGAGTATGCAGGTGGATTCTCTACCACACGGTCGTTCAACAGTTCAGGCTTATAGAGTTGCCATGTTTACAGTTTGGACCAAAAAAGCAATTAATATACTCCTTTTCTTCAGCTTGTGCCTTCCTTATATCCAAAAGTATTAAGTTTAGTGACAAAGGAAAAAAAAAAAAAAAGACTTGTGGAAAATATCCAGTACCAGTAAAGAAATTAAGAAAATGTAATGTCTTTTGAGTAGTGTCCTAGAGAAAGTGTTCATAAATCCATTTGAAGAAAAATGCATATGTATTAGATATTATAATCTTCCATTTCAGTGAATTACATTCTGTAATCCTTCATTATATATTGAAGGACATAGCACAGCTTTTCTTTCTAGCATTTAGGTCAGCAGTGGTATTTGAGTAATATAAACGAAGCAAAAGAAAAAAAAAAGAATAGATGTTCTGGACATATTATTTTGGCAGAGTGGTTAGTTTAGAAATATTTTATGCATTGATTCTTTTTTTTTTCTTTCTCTGTGCAAACTCCCCTAGAAAAAATAGATGGGGAATTATTTTATTTTATAAACAACAACACAAACAAAATTAAATAAAATTTGATATTTAAAATGCTTATTAACCTACTTAAATGGATTTATACAATCTTGCCTAATACTTAAAATGTTAATAAATGAGATCTTTGCCCTGAAGAACTACAATGTAAGAATCCTTAATAAACTCAATGACAGTGGAAATTCCTTTTGCAGTATGACTACATTTTATATATGTTTTAAATGAAAATTCCTGAGATGTTACATTATAACTTACAGATGGATTAGTAATTTTAGATTCTGCATTAACACCTTTTCCTCATTTAAAATAACACATTTCTCTGTCCAGCCTCTTCAGCTTGGTCATTTCAGTACTAAGGAGAAAAACTACTTAAGTTCTCTGGACCTCTTTATTCTCATTCATAAATTGAACTATTTGTTTTACTCTACAGATAGGTAGCATAGCAGAGTCAAGAGCATGGTTTTTAGAGTCAGACATGGGTTTGACTCATGGCTATGCACATGAGTCATTGGACCATTTTAATTTCATTTTCTGAATTTCAGCTTTCTCTTTTTTTGTAAACTTCTTGGTTGTATGTTTTTAAGGGTTAACAATTACATGAAGCTCTGCATGGGATTATACACAAAAAGAGGTAAAATTTTGGCACAAGGCCTATAACATATGTCTAATAAATAGCTACTAACGTTTATTATTATTATTATTATTATTATTATACTCTGCACTAGAACATAAGTTCCATGGAGACTTGTCTATTTTGTTCACTGCTATATTCCCAGTGCTCAGGAGAGTGCATAGCAAATACAAAGTATTCCATATATTTGCTAAAAGATCAATGGGTGAATGAGTGAATGAATTCTTTTACCCCCTACGGTGATTAGTGACCAGAGAGCTGAATTTTGGAGAACTGCTTATGATTACTATTTGTATAACTAGAAAATAATGAAAACATTAGGTCTAATTTTGCTTTTGAAATTGCAGTTTCATGCTTTACAAATGTATACTTTGAACTTGAGTAAAATCTACAGCTTTTGGACATTTATTACTATTTCTGTCAAACCATGCCCATATACATATATATGTGAGTAAATGTGTATTTTTAATATATATATTATTTTCTTTGTTATCTACAATGCTTCCTCTTTTAGATTACTGGAAATAGGTTTATAACTACATCATATTTACCAAAATGTAAGAAAGGTTTGCTTATATTATGCTAGAGTATCAGATTTAAGCCCCTGCTTTATGACATTGCCACCTAAAATTTTGAGACTGCCTCAGGATGGTTCTGATCATCCTGCCTGATCTGTGGTCCATGCAATTTCTTAATAATTTTACAGAGTCCTGTAAAAGCTACTCTTGTATAGTAAAGCAGATAAACATTGCAGGTTAAAAGTTAAATAGTATTTAGAGGTACCTTGTTTAGTTAGACTTGCCCTTTTCTAGCTCCAGATCTCCTCTGTTATCAGAGGAATTCCGTAACTGCCTTCTGTCTTGAATTCAAGAAAAAAACCTCTTCCTATAACAAATTACTGCTAAAAAATATGTCGAGGCTCACAAAACTGGTCCTAGTAACACTGTACCATTTCATAATGCCTAAAGGTATCAATCCATACTGGTACACAATTATTGGCAGTAATCAAGTACCAGTATATGAACGTTATTCATCTATAAATGGTGGGAACATATTTATTCCATTTATTTATTTATATAACAATATTTTCTTGCCCATTTTGTACATAGTAGGTACAGTGATAGATTTTGAATAGGAAAAGATTTTGAAAACAAGCTCTAATTTGCACAGAACTGCCCAGATATATACCTGTTGTGCTGACATAATTATTAATTAACAACACACCCTTGCACAAAAAAGGAACCTGTTTGGACATTAAGTTATATGGTCACCTTGGGTAAGGGAGATATAGACTTAACCAAGACATGAAACATAACACATTCATAAATAACTTTAAAAATAATGAAAAAAAAGAAATGTGTCATAAGTGAGGTACATTTTTGTAGAAGTGGTACAAACTATCAACATATTATGCTGTATGTACACAAAGTAAAACTATAGAATATTAGAGCAGAAGGGTACCCTAACAATCATCTAATAGAATACTGTATTTATAGATGAGAAAATGAAGACCAAGGGAAATGAAGAACTATCCTGATCATCCAGCAAAGTAATGGCAGATCCAGTTACTAGCAATTAAAAAAAAATGTATACACATACCATTTAAAGAAAATGGTTCATTTACTATGAACTTTTACTGTTTTTTAAGCAGTGTACCAAAACATAGGTTTGAATAGTATCAACTCCAAAACATAAATTAAATACTCTTGTCTCCATTTACTTTCATATTTAATAGGATATCTTTCTCACTTTCTATCTTGAAAAATTTTATCATATTTCTCGGCCCTGTCTGTTTTCATGATACCTGGATTTGTTCATTCCAGTCTACTCTTGACTGCTCTCTGGAGGGAAATGTTTATAACCTCTCTAACTTTTGTTTTTACCTTTTAAGTTCCAGCTTCTGGAAATTACTCTCTGCTAAATTCTGGGTGTCCCCTCAAGCATCATTCCAAGATGCATGGAGCCATCTGAGTCATGTAACCTCTATGTGTTTGATGCTCATTTCAAGATTCTCCCATCTAGCAACCACTTCTTAATTTTCAAGTCTAATTATGTAAAAAGACCTTTTCCCCCCTGTTCTGACCATTTCAAACAAAATGCTTTAGAAAGGAAGACATTTCTGACATCCACTTTGTCTATTTTAAATAGTGCAACAAGCAATTCATAGTTCTGAGTTACAGCTAGTTCCAATTGAATTAGAAAATAATTCACTCCTTCCTTACTTTACTAAATTGTCTGTATCTTTTTATAAAACTTTTTAGTACAATCAGCTTAGTCACATGCTTACTAATTACCCCTCAACTGAGTACTGAACACCCATTTGGTATATCAAGATAGCTAAATGGCATCATTTTATCCCCTCTAAAGGCATAACCAAGAAGATATTTGCAATATGTTGTAATGCTTGGGACATTCTAATATTGATATTACTTTTAGCTGGTGAGCCTCAAGGGATCAGAAAACATGTCTTAAGCTTGGTTTCTATATACACCTAGTTAATTATACGGTACTCTGCATATAGTATGTATGCAACCAGTTTGTGGGTAATTATATCTGTTGCTGAGTTGTTCGCATTAACAAAAACATGTGTACTCTTGAGAAATCAAAGCATATGCACAAACATATAACATTTACTTCTCTTGGAAAATTTTCAGAATGAAGTGCATTCAAAATGTTAAAGATTCAAATGTTTTCCAACTACAGGAGGAAGATTTATCAATGTAAAACTGTAGTTGAGAGAGAAAATTCTAGTTAATATATTTCTATCTTCCAAGCCACTTAGAAGGCCCTTTATTTTTTTTTATTTAGTTTTACAATTTTTGTTTTATTCCTTTTTTCCCCCAGATCTGGCAATGTTATTATCATTTTATTACATTGCAAAAATTAAAAATCAATTAATCTACATATGGCTTACACACTGATTCTTTATGAAAGTTCTGTAAATAGAGTATATCTTTCACAAGTAGTGAGAGCTCATCCTAGGCAGAAAGAATAGAGGATATAAAGGCATAAGAAAACTCTTTGTTTCATGTCCTAGACATGAGACAAAAATTTTTCGACACTATAAATTGTGCATATCCTTGATTTCTGCTTGTTGTGGCTTCTGGCAACTTTAAAGCTATGTTTGATCTAGCTAAAATCTAGCAAAAGGCTAAGGGGTTTATTTATGACTGGTTTTCTGTCCAGAAAAGATAGATATTACCTTGTTCTGTATACCAAGCAAAGGAGATAAAAACTATATAGTTTTGTAGATAAATACATACACTGTGTACCTTCTTTTTGGGGTGGGGAAGGGCAGAGGAAGAGAGAGACTCTTAAGCGCAGGCTCCATACCCCGTGTGGAGCCTGATGCAGGGCTTGATCTCATGACCCCGAGATCATGACCTGAGCTGAAATCAAAAGTCAGATGCTTAACTGACTGAGCCACCCAGGCGCCCCCACATTATGTATCTTCTGAGGTATTTCTAAACCTGATAAATTCAAATTGTTTTTTTAATCCTTGAAATAGAAAAAAACTAAGATGAATTTTTAGAATTTCTCACTTTCTTCTAAAATCATTGGTCGGCTTCATTCATTCAATCATTTACTTAAGGATTCATTAAAATTTTTTTAAGAATCTACAACAGTTAGATACTATGCAAGATGCTAGGGATGTAAATGAACAAGACAAAAGTCATTGTTCTAAAGGAATAGTATGTAAATAATCAGTAAAGCATATAATTTCAAGACGAATTAATAACCCCACTAGCCACATATTACTATTATGGAAACAAAATAAGGAAAAACGTTTGAATAAAGAGCGATGACTTAATTCTAAATGAACAGGGGGAGTAGGGAGCATATTCCAGCTAGAGGTATAGTGATATGTGCAATAATAAGGCCATTTGGAGTAAATGATACAAGATAAAGTATGATTGAGGGCTAGATACCTTCATTTCATGCCAGGAAATTTTCCTTTAGGGGAAGATGACTAAACTTGTTAATGGATTTTTAGAGAAAGAAGTGTATTTGATTTTATAAAAGGTAATTCTCCTTGTAGCATGGATAATGAGCAGAAGGCTTTCTGGTTGTCCACATAGGGTAAGGGGGTGGGGTAAGCTCAAGATCTGTTTGGCAGATCTTAACTGATGGGGCATGATTACTCTCGGCGTCTGTACGAAGGACTGGGGTAAATGATTGTGTCATTCCCCACCCCAATCCTGGAGAAGGGAAGGAAGAAAGATTCTAGGATATGTATGATCAGTTAGTATTTGATGTACCCTATGAGATATAAAAAAAAGCTAGAATATAAATATATAATGGCAATAAAGTCATGGGCTAAATATAGAAGCTTAGAAATAAGTGTTTACCTAGAAGGTGAATCCATGGGAGTTGATAAAAAGACTTAAGCAGAAGGTACCAAGTGAGATAAGATGAAAGAAGGAAACCTAGGATGAGCACTGGGTGTTGTACACAACTAATGAATCATTGAACACTACATCAAAAACTAATGATGTACTATTTGTAGGCTAATTGAAGTAAATAAAATAAAAAATACATATGCAATATAAAAAGAAAACAAAAATTATAAAACTATGATAAAATAAAAATTAAAAATTAAAGAAAAAAACCTAAGGATCAGTACGAGAGGGCATAAGGGAGAGGAAGATACACAGAGAAGGTTACAGGTCATTTGTCTTAACATTTCGGCCAATATGGAAAACAGGGTATTAGGCAAAATGTCATCTTTATGAAAAGAAATATAAATAACACAGACATTTTTTTAAGTGTGGATAAAACCACTGGTGTGTCTGTTATGTAAGACTGTCAAATCTTGGATGTGGGATAATTTCAAATCAAAATAATCAATACATAAATTTGTAAGTTTTATCTGTTATTAATTATATTTTCCTTAAATGTAGGATGCTGTTTTTTTTTCTCTCACTCTTTTTACTTGAACTTATACTAATATTGTGAACTACAGATAAAAATAACTTTTTTTCTCTCATGATTGAGTTATTTACAACTTTACTATTAATAGCAACAAGAAAAATGAAAATAGCAACCAGAAGGAAGAGCCAGAATTCTAGTCCTCAAAGTTATTTCATGAGTATGATAACTGAAAGCAGTGATTTTTATTTTTTTCTATGAGTTTTGTTTTTGTTTTGTTTTAAATTCCACATATAAGTGAGATCATAGAGTATTTGTCTTTATCTGACTTATTTCAGTTAGCATAATGCCTTCAAGGTCCATTCATATTGTTGTAAATGGTAGGATTTCCTCATTTTTATGGCTGAATTATATTTCACTATATATATCTTGCAACTGCTTTATCCATTCATCCATGGGTGAACACTTGTGTTGCTTCCATATCTTGGCTGTTGTAAATAATGCCGCTATGAATATGGGAATGCAGGTATCTTTTTGAGTTAGTGTTTTCTTTTTCTTTGGATATATTCCCAGAAGCAGAATTGCTGTATCAAATGATACCACTATTTTCTTATTTTTTAAAGGATCCTCCATACTGTTTTCCATAGTGGCTCTACCAATTTACAGTTATACAAGGATTCCATTTTCTCTATATCCACACCAGCCTCTTGCATTCCTGATGATGGCCATTCTAACAGGTGTGAGGTGGTATGGCATTTCCCTAATTTTTAGTGATGATGAGCATATTTTCATGTACCTTTTTGATAACTTCTCTGGGGAAATGTCTATTCAGGTCCTTTACCCATTTTTTAAATTGAGTTATTTGGGTTTTTTTGTTTTAGTTTGGTTTTTGGTTTTTGTTTGTATGTTTTTTGTTTGTTTCTTTTGTTTTGTTTTGCTACTGAGTTTTATGAGTTCTTTATTTATTTTGAGGATTTTTTTTAAGGTAGGTTCTGTGCCCAATATGGGGCTTGAACTCATGACCCTGAGGTCAAGAGTCACATGCTCTATGGACTTAGCCAACCAGGTGTTCCTGTTCTTTATATATTTTGGATATTAACACCGTATCAGATATATAGTTTGCAAATATTTTTCCCATTCTGTAGGCTGTCTTTTCACTTTGTTGATAGTTCCATTTGCTCTGCAGAAGCTTTTTAGTTTGATTTCACCCCGCTTTTTTATTTTTTATTATGTTGTTTGTGTTATAAATGTGATATCTGAAAAATTATTACAAAAACCCATCTCAGGGATGTTTATTCCTATGTTTCTTTCTAGGGCTTTCATGGTTTCAGGTCTTACATTTAAGTCTTTATTTTGAGTTAATTTATGAGAGTTGTGTAAGATATAGCTCTAAATTCTTTCTTTTACATATGAATATCCAAATATCCCAGTACCATTTTTTGAAGAAACTGTCTCATCTCCATTGAGTATTCTTGTCTCCCTTGTCAAATATGTTGACAAATCCTTAGGTTTATTTCTGGGCTCTTGATTCTGTTCCATTGGTCTATTTGTCTATTTTTATGCCAATATCAACTGTTTTGATGACTATAACTTTGTAGTATATCTTCAAATCAGGAAGTGTGATGCCTCTTGGTTTGTTCTTCTTTCTTAGGATTTCTTTGTCTATTTGGACTCTTTTTCTTTCCATATAAATTTTAGGGGTATTTTTTTCTACTTCTGTATAAAATCCCATTAGAATTTTGATAGGAATTGCATTAGATTAATTTTGTTTTATATCAAGAAGAGAATTGCTTAATTTATGCAAGTAATGGTGATCATATATGAACTTGTTTTATTCCTAGGATTGAGTGCTGACTCATAGATAGAAAATAAGATTTTCATAATGTGTTTAGAAAGGAAATCTTGTTCATGGGTGAGAAATGCATTGAGCATCTTTGCCCACCTATTTCCTCCTATGTATCCTTTGGTCAAAGCGTTATACACTATATATTGGAATTCCTTTACCAAACTCCCTACCCTAACTAGGATTTATTTTAAATATAGAATTTAAGCCTAACAAGTATGATGTAGTTTTTCAGTATACCAAAGTATATTTTGCAAAAAGCTTTTTTTTTACTGCCGTGTGTGCAGTTTTTAAATTTGTTATCCCCTAGATCAATCACAGCTGAATTAGTTTACTTAAGTAGTTTATTTGCATTAAGTGTTGTCTTCCAGTTAGTTTTCAAATATTATTGAATTTTTCCTGTCATAAGCATAACGATTGCAGCTACACAAGCAATTCTTTATCTCTCTGTTTTAAAAATAATATGGAACACCTCTTAGTTTACTAGTTGTTTTGTACAGTTGTATATATTTTTTTTATTGCTCCACAAACATGGAATTTAAGAACAATATTTCTATCCTTTCTTTGCATTTACAATGTTTTCTCATAGTGAAATTCACTCCTGAGATTCAACTGCCAGATGTTTTCTTAGGAAAATCCACATTACTTTTATAAAACTGACTTTAGGTGGCAATGAATAGTGAAAATGAATGCTGTAATTATTTATTACACCAGCACAAATTATTGCCATTTTCTGCTTAAATATGGCTAATGTGTTCTTACAATATATGCTGTTATATTGAAATACTTTGAAAATTAAACTATACCTATTAAATGGCTTCAAGCTGATAAAAGAAAATCGAATGAAGTGTTTGGACATGACCTTTTCATCAGCTTCTGAGCTAATGTAATGTCATAGAAATTTCAGGATTCTCGTCTCTTTGGAGGCAGAACAGTAGAGATGTTACAGCTCTTCGCCTCCCTGTCCTAGACCACTAGGACCCCCATCCCTTCCTTCTGCCACAACAAGGAGAGAGAGAAATTAACTGGGTTAAATGAAAAGGGTAATTTTGTGCTCTTGGTTAAATTGCTGGAGTGATCCCAGCAGTTATAGGCCAGTCCACTTGTCTTAAGTCATTGCTAAAATTCTGGACAAGAATTTTGATGAGGTGTTACAATAACACTGTAACTCAATCTGTCCACAAATCTGTCTCATAAACTTCCACAGATAGGGTCACAATTGCCGTCACTTACTTTTTATGATGTTTTGCTTGAGGGAAGAAAAAGCAGCTTCTGTGTTCATTAAGAGTTAGCGACTGGGGACAGAAATTAGTGCCTCTCATAAATTTGGGGACACCTTTATTCTAAAATACAACTTAAGGATATTGGTAAAATGAATAGTAGTCAGGAGTAGGCAATATTTGAGAAAACTTGCACATAAAATCAAAAGCAATTAATTGAACAGTGCCAGTTAAGGAACGGCAATAGGTGAAGTAGGTGTGCTCAGAGCTCTGTAGGGCATTGAAAACGTATAATTATGGTTTTTAACATCAATGTGTGATCAGTTGGGAATCCATGATATGTTCTTAAGTAATTACAGTAAATGTAGAAATAATTTTCTTAGATAACAGAAATAACTATAGAGGTACTTTGTACTTGACTGTTACTTCAACCTAGAATGTGCTTCCCATCTGCTATAAAAGTTTCAACTTCACTACTTTCACAAAGATTTCCTCACTTTTTCTACCCAACACTCTCATTTCCTTGAATCCCTAAAAGCTAGTGGATTTAGCACCTAAATGGTAATTTTTGTCTGCGGAGTTGAATTTTAACTTCTGAGGTCAAGCACTGCATATTAAAATTATCTTTGTATCCACCACAATTCCCAATAAAGTGGTAGACATAAAATAATTGTGGAAAAAGATTTGATAGTCAATAGATTGTACTAAAACATTGAGTTCATGTTTTTTACAAATCAAGGAAGAACTCAAAACCAACCTACCTTCCTTCCGTCCTTCCTTTCCCTCTCTCCCTCCCTCCTTCCTTCCTCTCTCCTTTCCTTTTCCCCTTCTTTCCTTCCTTCCTTCCTTCCTTCCCACAACAATTTTGAATTAGTAGAACATTTCCCAAAAATATGGAGGAGGAAAAAATTCGGTGTCCATATTCTTAGATTTAATCACTATGCTTTTAACAATTATGAGTCTTTCATCATAAACTAGATGTAGCGTGTCAAACCAGTTGATGTTTTTAATTGGTAAGCCATTTATGAAAAAGAAATATGTTAAGTCTTCATCATATTGCATATAAAGATATAAATTCCATGTTAATTTGTAATTATTCAAAATGCCAAACTATAGAAAAAAAATATTTGATTTATTGTATTTGGATATCTGGATAGCTATTTTCTAAATCTGCAGACAATAGAAAAAGTGGACAGTTTTTATTAACCCCATAAAAGTCAAAACCACTATATCCTGACATAAAAAGCAGTAAAGTGGAAAAAAAAACTTCTTTACATACAGAGATATAATACCATTCATATAGAGAGAGCTTATAATGTTGATAAGTAAAATACTAAGAGAAGTGGACAGCTTGAATGCTATTGAGATTATTTTTTGAGTAAGGACTCTGGGATCATGACGTGAGCCGAAGGCAGACGCTTAACCAACTGAGCCACCTAGGTGCTCTAAATAAAATATATTTAATATAACCAAATATATTTTAAAAAATTTAATATATAAATATTTAAATATGTACTTTTAAAATATATTTTTATCAAGTATACTATCTTAAAATAAGTGAGCTACATTCCTGATGTCAGTTTCTCAAACCAGTGCATTGATTGAGTCTGTTCCTACTGTATAACAGATACGTGTTGTCGGTGTGTGTTATATTTCCATGATCATGCAGCAGAAAAATATAGGATTTTACAGTGTTATTCAGATGGCAGCTTTAAAGAGACTTACTGGCCTTAGCACTACTACTAGAGTTATTCTTTTGCACCTTTTGCATTTTAAAGGTAGAACAAATGCCTGGTAGATATGACTTTGCAGTATATTTTTTGCTTTATTTTAAACATTCAAAAATGCTTACCATGCTTTGTCTTGCACTGCTTTCAATCTCTCACTGGCACTGTGGAACCATATATAAAGAGTTATATGAAAGAAAAATAAATGTGATAGGAAAGTTAAATTTTCTCTTTGAAAACATCAGTGCAGAGGGATTAATTCAGATCCTTTCTCACTGTGTCATTTTTATCTTGTTATAGCAATATCCATTTGATTTTTTTTCATTACTTTACTCGTTTTGTCAAAAATAGCTTATTAAAGATAAAGAGCTGTGAAAATGGCCTTCTTGGCAATATATTGATAGATTTTTTTCTTTAAAGTTCTTTCTAGCTCAAGATAATTCTCAATGATTATTCCCATCAGATGTTATTCAAGGTAGTCTATACAAATATTGAGTGGTTTTGCACATTATTTCTTTCTATTGATAACTTTTCATCCTGGTGCATTTAGATATAATGCATTACATTCATTCCTTAATCCATGGAGATTTGAATAAAGAAGCTGTTTCTGAACTTCACATAGCTGTATTGTCTTATTATCATGTGGTTACTGGCATATTGGCAACTACTTTATTGTGTGGAAATCGGAAATCTTTTTTAAACATGAGTGAACAAGAATAGAATAACTTAATAATGACTTTGAAGATAACTGGTCCATGAGATTCACTTATCTTTACTAGTGCTTTACTACACTTAGTATTTGCCTCAGTTCTTTAGATAATCAAATAAAATGTTTTGCAAGATAATGTTAGCTAAGGTTTGAAGATTTCAGCTGTGAATTCACAAAAATTAAACCATTCACTCCTGATGCTGAGTAATAAATTAATATAGACTTTTATTTTATTCACTATAAATGTAGTTACATTATAAGATATTCAAAATTGTAAAAGAAAAGACAAGCTGGGTCATAATAATTAATATATTACAGTATTTAAAAATACCTAAATTCATCATTTTTAAAAATGACACTAAAATCTTCACTTCTAAATACTTAGTGTCAAAAATTTATCATGAGTAATAATATTAATTACTGTATTTCTGTACAGAATTTTACAAATTATTAGCTAATACTTTGGTATTGCTTAAGATATAATATAATTTTGGTATGGTATAGAGCATAAACTTCTCTAAATGTACAGTGCAACCATATACTGTATTCAGTTGATACTATGAAAACTTTGGAAAAGTATTAATTATGGAGATGCAAAGACAATCAAAAAGATAACTAAGACTAAAGGGAAATGTTCCAAGTTGAGGGAATTTGACCAAGGAGAGAAAAATTATCTGTGTGTATTGTACAATGCTGATAACAGAAGGTCCAAACTATATAGCAAAGTCTTGGTCTAGGACAATGCAATTTAGAGTGCAAAGATGTAAGAGAACTATTTATATAAAATTAAAATAAAAAATCAAAATATGCTCCCAGACCCTCATTATCCAACATTTTTAATATATATTCACAGAGCCCTTATATCCATTAAGTAGCATTATTTAAATATTTCAAGAACAATGTTATCATTTGTAACCTTCAAAATCTTGTCTTTGTGATTGATAGAAGAATTATAGGAAACCTTAAAGTGTGACACAAGGCAATGTCAACAAAATAGTACCCATGTGCAGTGAATTAGGCATGGGAGAAGATTTAGTAAAGGTTCTTCCATAGCTCCTCCAATAATTCTGTGTCTACAGCTCAGAAGTTAGATACAGAGAGATGAAAGAGAAGTTGCATTTTTCCAATGGTCTGCATGCTTCTTCTATATTCTTCTTTGAACATGTAAAAGAAAAATAATGTAAGTTGCTTTCCTCTAAGAACCTTAGCATCAAGAATCAGGTAATAAGCCATGTTTACTCTCTCAGAGACAGAGTTTCTCAGCAAGTTGCTATTGATAAAACTGCAAAACACAAACCACATATATAATAAGTGGCTTTAGTGAGAAAAGTTGTATCAACAGTAAAATTTTATACTAGTTCTATTTGTTGTTAAAAGATCAGGATTAGTTATCAAATGACTATCAGGTAAACTTCACATTGATTTAGTTATATTCGAAACTCTTTAAGCCTGGGCCTTAAATTGTTGATGATACAACAGTTTAATAATATTTATTGCCACAACAATATTACTGTGGTAGTAACTTTGCTAATTTGGGGGGAGATTATTACCCATATTCAAAGTGAGAACTTCTGTAAGATTTGTCTTATACATGACATTCATCTGGCTTAGCTATAAAGTATATGATTTATTGGAATAAGCTAATGACTCTTCCATAAAAGGATATCTTACTTCCAGTTAGTTTCATGTTGAAAATCAACATATTCTTCTAACTGGGATGCATTAAATAGTCATTAACAAAACTTTCATTCATGTATTAATTCAGCCTGGGAGAAGAGCGTCACATTTTCTCCTTTTCCCCCAAATTTATATCTAACGATCTTCTCAGCAAATATCTAAACTAAGTCTTTGTCACTTTCACCTATGAATTTAGGCACTATCTACTGTGGTTTTGTCACAGAATAACTCAGTTAGTGAAGGAAATTACATTGCCCCAAATTATATATTGTTTCCTTTACTTGTTGATTTATGAAGGCAGACTACAAAGACAAATTAATAGGTACCTTTCTGGAACTCAACAACAGAACATCTACCATTCTTGTCATTTATCTCCCTTGTCATGTAGTCGGTCTTCCTCTTTACAAATATGTGTATATGTATTTATACTCACAAGATTTTCAGATAGGTTGCCTTCTTAAAAGTTGAAGCCTTCTAAAAATCTGAATGAGATGAAAAATTATAACTTTGAAATATTTGAACAGAAAACACAAAACAATGTGCATTTATACAAGTTCAAACCTCTAAGGTGTTCACAGAGAAATAATGGGAAGTGATGTATATACACCCTTTATGTTATTTTTGTTTTGTTTTATTTTGCTACATCCATGTTGGTTATTCCCTTAATCATTTCTATATTTTGTTTAGAGATTGTTAACACTTTTCACTGACTTTTTTCATAGGCAAGAGAATCTGTTAAGTCATAGAGATGGTTTAGTCAAAGATGTAATATGATTTATAGCATTATCTTCTTTTTCTAAAAATTAGTCACTGAAAAAAGTATATCTGCCTCATTTTTTGCATAAACATCTGTGTTTGCAGTAATTACATATATTTAAATACATTATTAAATACATGTTATTTTATATACATCCATTGATTTAGTCAGCTTTCATCCATCTCGCTAAAATATAGAACAATGCCAATTCTTGTTTTATAACTTTTTAGCTTTTGAAATTATTTAAACTGCTACAAAATTATTCTTAGTACTTTCATTCTTGATTATTTTGTTTAACAAGCTTTAAAAATGCCACAAAAATCCTGGAATCATTTTTTTGAGTAAATAAAACAGCGCATACTAATGATGAAAACTATGTTTTTATTATTGTGGATTTACCCTCAGTTTATTGACTGCAAAAAATTAAGATGCTTTCTAAAAAAAGTCATTACTATAATTTGATTAATAATGTAACAAAAGGCATTGGAGGAGTGTATTATTTTGAATGGTGCTCTCCTCACACTGTAGTATTAAATTAGTTGTAATTGAATTCACATTGAGCTCTGTTACATTAACTAGCTATATACAATTAAACAAGTTACTTGAACTCTCTATTCTTGTTTTCTAATCTCTAAAACATAGATAATATAATATCTACCTCACTGTGTCTATGTTTGGTGTTATATCTGGTAATGTAATAAGACTTTCAGCAGGGAGTCTAGGATACACTAATCACTTAATAAATATTATTTAGTACTGTCAACAGCAATTATCATCACTATCATTTACATCCTTTTAATTATCCAGCACAAAAAATACTGTTTTAATAGAGTTAACTTTGGAGGTTTCTTCTGATAGCTGTCAATGTCAATTACTGTTTTTGTTTTTGTTTTGCTCTTTAGAGTTAAACTTGTCTTGAGCAACAGTTGGGTGAACAAGCCATTGCAGACAAGGGATAAGCATGTGCCACAGGGGTAGAAATAAGATGAAGTGTACAGAGAACTTCAGGTAGCCAGGCATAGCGGTAGTGATGGCCAGAGATGTATCACTTGTCAGAAACTTGGATTGCTGTAGGATCAAGGTCAACATGGGGTTCTTTGTTCTCTATCAGTAGAGGTCCTACACATTGAATCAAATCAATTGTGCTATAGTTTCACACTTTGCTTTATAATAAATTCATGCAATTTAGTGGGAATCTGATGATAACTTCAATTTACATCCATAAGCCTATGAAGACCGTAAATAATTATTGACAGAAAAGAAAGGACATATTTATCCTTTATGTTTGCTTTCCCGGTTTTTAACCAAATATACTATTCATAAAGTTAGGAGAGAGGGGACCTGAGATGGGACTGATCGGTGGAGGATTCAGGTCAAATATGGCTTGTTGCCATCTGGTTCTCATATGCTCCAGGCTCTCCAACATTATAAATGAAGGTCTAGCTCTTTTAGTCTGTGCCAATATTGCAATATTGCAAAGTGAGAACATTTAATATAATTTTTAAAAAAATTTTATTTATTTATTTGACAGAGAGAGACACACTGAGAGAGGGAATACAAGCAGGGGGAGTGGGAGAGGGAGAAGCAGGCTTCCCGCCAAGCAGGAATCCTGGGATCACGACCCAAGCCAAAGGCAGACGCCCAATAACTGAGCCACCCAGGCGGCCCATATAATTTTAAAATATTTTCGGGTTGCTAGGTTACTCAGTCCATTAAGCATCCAACTCTTGATTTCTGCTCAGGTCATGATCTCAGGGTCATGGGATCAAACCCTACATAGATCTTCCTGCTCGGCACGGAGTCTGCTTGTCTGTCTCCCTCAGCTCCTTCCCCTGCTCTCTCTCTCTGTCTCCCTCCCTCTAAAATAATTTTAAAAGTCTTTAAAATATTTTATATACTATTACTATCTTACTTCATAAAGTAGAAACATATTCATAGTAAAACAACCTTGCTACTAAATTTTAAGTTTCCTGTTGTTCACACAAACTTTTTTTGCCTACCTAATACTTTCTCTTTCATGCATTTTTTTTTTTTTTACTTCTTGTTAAGTGAAGTAAAGAGAATGAGCCTCTTAGCTCAAAGTAAGACTTTTAATGGTGAAGATGTCTCACTTGTATGGCCTAAGCAACCAGAATTTATACCCTGGAACATTTAACTTATTAATCAACTAAATTTGATTGATGACCTTTAAGTGTTCAGCATAGTGTTGAGTACTAGAGGGAGACGGAAAAATAAGTCATGTTCTATGTCCTTAAAGCACTTATAATCTAATTGGGTACACTGAATAATAGTGATCCACACAAATCAATACAGATCTAGTGCTAACTTCTGTTATGAGGGCTATAACTAAATGTTATGAGGGCTCTGGGATTCAGGTTCATCATTTGTATAATGGGAATTATAATACCTCACAGAGGTGTTGAGAAGAAGAAAAGGAATAATGTATATAAATTGTTTAAGTGGCCATGTGGCAATAATAATAATTTCAAAAAGGGTATTTATTGAAATTATTAGTAATGATGGTCACAACTGACTGCTGTTGTAGTCAGGAGAGACTTAATGAAGACAGTGGAATTTGTATTGGACATTAAAAGATAACACACAGTGGGTGATAAACACATATTTGTTTAATTAAAATTTGTTTAATTAAAAATGAAGTAGTTAGAAGGAAATCAGAATGAATGTAGGCAATGGAAAATGAATATGCAAAGAAAAAACACAGATTGAGCATTTGCAAATATTTGAGATAATAAGGAAACTGGATTGCATAGGGCAGAGAATATTTAGATAGCTAGGAAGAGTAGTGTAGTCAGATTTTAAAGGCCTTAAAAGCTAAAGAGAAGGGGAAGGAGTTTAGATGGCAGAGTAGTAGGGGGATCCTGAGCTTGCCTCATCCCTCGAACACAGAACAACATCAGATCATTCTGAACAACTAGGAAATCAATCTGAGGATTAAGAATACAATTTGCACAATTGTAGGGAGAGAATGTGGTAGACATGAGGTTTGGAGATGTGAACTGGGGGAAAGAAAAGCCATCGTGCCCCAAAAGGGAGGGAGCCCTTTGCACAGAGAGAAGTCAAGGAGAGAGAGAGCATGCATAGGGTTCGAACAAGATGCCATGCAGTGGGGATACCCTGGTTCACACTGAGAGAGAATGCTCCCCTTCCTGGAGTACATTTGGAAGAAGGTATTTTGCCTCTCCAAGGACGAAAGGCCCACTGGGCACTATGGAGAGGCCTTTCAACAGCAGGGGACAGAGGCATGTGCAGAGGGCAGGCCCAGCTTTTTGCTTTGCTTCATCATAGAGTCCAGACATCTACGCAGGTGTGCGACTGATTTTCTGGGACAGAAAGGTGACAGGTGCAGTGCTGTGAGGCTCTCCTCCAGCGGGGAGGGGAGTGGGTCTGCACCTTGTTGGGTACTTTAAGATTTGGAGTTTTAAATCCCACCTGCTGGCCAGAGATAAAACACAGGAGAACTGTGGCACCGGGCATGCCATCAGCTGGGCACAGACAGGATGAGGACAGGGATCTGACAAAAGCTTGGGACAGGTGGTGAGATTGCTTTTCTTTGAGGGCCTCCTGAACAGTGGTGGCCACAAGTTCCCCTCCCCAGGGAGGAGAGGGTGGGGTGATACCATCTTCCATTCCCTGCCCATCAGCAAGGTTGGACTTCAGAGAGAAACATAGCACCCCCAGTGGAGGCTGGAGTCATTTACACCAAACCCCAAACCCCTGCACTCTACAGGGATGTCTTTAATAGGGCAAGTCTGACTGTGAATCAGAGCAGCAGGCCTCTCCCTCAGAAGACCAACACAGGCCCCCTGCATGTACCAAGTCTACTGATCATAGAGTGCTCCAAAGTGCCAGCTTCAGTTCTGGTGGAAATAGGACCAGACTTTTCTTTTTCTTAATTTAATTTAATTATTAAATTAAATTTTATTTTCTTAAATTATTTTATTTATTTTATCTTTTCTTTGGAATCAGGCTTACAGTTTTTTGTTGTTGTTGTTGTTTTTTTCTCGTTCCTTTGTTGGTTTGTTTGTTTCCTTTCTTGTTTTGTGGATCTGCCTTCCCCTCCCCCCCTTTTTTCTCTTCTTTCTTTTTCTGTGGGATCAGGCTTATAGTTTTTTTGGGTTTTTTTGTTTGCTTTTTAATTCTTCTTCCTTTTCTCTTTTCTTGGATCAAGCTTCTTTTTTTAGATTTTTCTTTTCTTTCTTTTTCTTTTTTTAAATCAGGCTTATCTTAGTAAACAAATCAAAGGACACATATTTAAAGGTACAAACACTCCCCACTGCAAGCAGTCCTGTAGAGGACTGACCTGTGGGAAAGAGCAGCCAAAAGACAACAGCAGAGTGCAAACAGAAACACTTCCTGAAGTGCCAGGCCTTGGACATTATATGACCCCTTCTTAATGTAGTATTAAGGAGCAGGAAACATAACAAGCTTTCATAATACATGAAAGACAGAAACCTAGATATAATGACAAGATAGAGGAATTCTCCCCCCAAAAAAATCAAGAAGAAATCACAGCCAGGGATTTGCTCAAAACAGAGATAAACAATATATCTGAACAAGAATTTAGAACAGTCATAAGAATACTAGCTGGGCTTGATAGAAGCATAGAGGACACCAAAGTAACCCTGACTGCAGAGATAAAACACCTAAAAACTAGTCAGGCCAAAACAAAAAATGCTATGATTGTGATGCAAAACTGTTTGGATGTAATCACATCGAGGATAGAAGAAGCAGAGGATCAAATAGATGATGTAGAAGATAGAATTATGGAAAATAATGAAGCTGAAAAGAAGATGGAAAGAAAACTATTAGATAATGAATTTAGACTTAGGGAACTCAGTGATTCCACAAAGCACAATAATATCTGTATCATAGGAGTCCCAGAAGAAGAAGAGTGAGGAAAAGGGGATAGAAGGTTTATTTGAACAAATTACAGCTGAGAATTTCCCTAATCTAGGAAAGGAAACAGGCATTCAAGTCCAAGAGGCACAGAGAACTCCCCTGAAAATCAGCAAAAATAGATCAACACCAAGACATATAGTGAAACTTGTAAAATACAAATATAAAGAGAGTATTCTGAAAGTAGTTAGGGACAAAAGGTCCTTAACCTACAAGGGTAGACACATAAGGTTAGCAGCAGACCTGTCCACAGAAATATAGCAGGCCAGAAGAGAGTGGCAGGATATATTCAACATGCTCAATGGGAAAAACATGCAACCAAGAATATTGTATTTAGCAAGGCTGCCATTCAGAATAGAAAGAGAGATAAAGAGTTTCCAAGACAAGCAAAACCTAAAGGAGTTCATGAACATTAAACCAGATCTGCAAGAAATATTACAGGGGCCCTTTGAATGGGAAAGAGAGACCAAAAGCAACAAAGACTAGAAAGGAACAGAGACAATCTATAGGAACAGCGACTTTACAGGTAATACAATGGCACTAAATTCATATCTATCAATAATTATGCTGAGGGGCGCCTGGGTGGCTCAGTTGGTTAAGTGACTGCCTTCGGCTCAGGTCATGATCCTGGAGTCCCAGGATCGAGTCCCACATCGGGCTCCCTGCTCAGCGGGAAGCCTGCTTCTCCCTCTCCCACTCCCCCTGCTTGTGTTTCCTCTCTCGCTGTCTCTCTCTCTCTCTGTGTCAATTAAATAAATAAATAAAATCTTTAAAAAAAAAATAATTATGCTGAATGTAAATGGACTAAAGGCTCCAATCAAAAGAAATAAGGTATCAGAATGGATAAAAAAAACTAGACCCATCAATATACTGCTTACAAGAGACTTATTTTCGATCCAAAGACACCTCTAGATTGAAAGTGAGAGGGTGGAGAACCATCTATCATGCTATTGGACGTAAAAAGAAAACTGGAGTGGCCATACTTATATTAGGCAAACTAGATTTTAAGCCAAAAACTGTAATAAGAGATGAAAAAGGGCACTGTATCATAAAAAAGGGGTCTATCCAACAAGAAGATCTAACAATTGTAAATATTTATGCCTCCAACGTGGAAGCAGCCAATTATATAAATCAATTAATAAACTTGAAATTCATTGATAATAATACAATAATAGTAGAGGACTTTAACACCCTATCCCAGCAATGGACAGATCATCTAAACAGAAGATCAACAAGGAAACAATGGCTTTGAATGACACACTGGACCAGATGGACTTAACAGATACATTCAGAACATTTCATCCTAAAGCAGCGAATACACATTCTTTTCAAGTGCACATGTATCATTCTCCAGAATAAATTGCATACTGGGTCACAAATCAGGCCTCAACAAGTACAAAAAGATTGAGGTCATACCATGCATATTTTCAGACCACAAAGGTATGAAACTTGAAGTCAACCACAAGAAAAAAATTGGAAAGACCACAAATATATGGAAGTTAAAGAGCATCCTACTACAGAATGAATGAGTTAACCAGGAAATTAAAGAAGAATAAAAAATACATGGAAGCAAAATGAAAATGAAAACAAGACAGTTCAAAACATTTGGGACACAGCAAAGGTGGTCATAAGAGGGAAGAATTTAGCAATACAGACCTTCCTTAAGAAGCAAGAAAAGCCTTAAATATACAACCTAAACTTACACCTAAAGGAGCTGGAGAAAGAAGAGCAAATAAAGCCTAAAACCAGCAGAAGAAGGGAAAAAAATAAGATTGGAGCAGAAATCAATGATAAAAAAATCAAAAAACCAGTAGACCAGATCCACAAAACTAGGAGCTGGTTCTTTGAGTTAACAAAATTGATAAACCACTAGCCAGACTTATCAAAAAGAATAGAGAAAGGACCCAAATAAATAAAATCACAAGTGAAAGTAGAGAGATCACAACCAACACTGCAGAAATACAAACAATTATTGTTTTTTAAAAAGATTTATTTATTCATTTGAGGGGGGAGGTGCAGAGTGAGAGAGAGAATCTCAAGCAGACTCCCTGCTGAGCATGGAGCCACATGGGGCTTGATACCACAATCCTGAGATCATGACCTGAGCCAAAACCCAGAGTTGAATGCTTAACCAACAGAGCCACCCTGGCATCCCCAAATACAAACAATTATAATATTATGAGCAATTATATGCCAATAAATTGGGAAATCTGGAAGAGATGGATAAATTCCTAGAAACATATAAACTACCAAACTGAAATAGGGGAGAAACAGAAAATTTGAACAGACCCATAACCAGCAAAGAAATTGAACCAGTAATAAAAAAGCTCCCAACAAACAAGAGTCCAGGGCTGGATGACTTCCCAGAGGAATCCTACCAAACATTTAAAGAAGAATGAATACCTATTCTTCTTTGAAAGAGAGAGAGAGCGTGCATGTGTGTGAATGGAGGGAGGGGCAGAGGGAGAGGGAGAAACTCAAGTTAGCTCCTTGCTGAGCATGAAGCCACACAGAGCTAGATCTCCCAACTCTGAGACCATGACCTAAGTTGAAACCAAGAGGTGCTTAACTGACTGTGCCACCCAGGCACCCCAATACCTATTCTCCTGAAGCTGTTCTAAAAAAACAAAAACAAACTAGAAATGGAGGGCAAACTTCCACATTCTTTCTATGAGGCCAACATTACCTTGATTCCAAAAACAGGCAAAGGCCCCACTATGCAGAATTACAGACCAATATCCCTGATGAACATGGTTGCAAAAATTCTCAACCAGATACTAGCTAATTGAATCCAACAGTACATTAAAAGGGCTATTCACCATGATTAAGTGGGATTTATTCCTGGGCTGCAGGGGTGGTTCAGTATCAGCCAATCAATCAACATGATACTCCACATTAATAAAAGAAAGGATAAGAACCATATGATCCTTTCAATAGATGCAGAAAAAGCATTTGACAAAATAAAGCATCCTTTCTTGATAAAAACCCTTAAGAAAGTAAGGATAGAAAGAACATCCCTCAACATCATAAATGCCATGTAAAGGAAGACCCATAGCTAATATCATCCTCAATGGTGAAAAACTGAGAGCTTTTCTACTAAGGTCAGGAACACGAGAGGGATGTCCACTCTCACCACTGTTGTTCAACATAGTACTGGACATCCTAGCCTCAGCAATCAGACAACAAAAGAAATAAAAGGCATCCAAATCAGCAAGGAAGAAGTCAGACTTTCACTGTTTGCAGATGACATGACTCTATGTAGAAAACTTGAAAGACTCCACCAAAAAATTGCTAGAAGTGATATATGAATTCAGCGAAGTTGCAGGATATAAAATCAAAGTACAGAAATCTGTTGGATTTCCATATACTGATAGTGAAACAGCAGAAAGAAAAATCAAGGAATCAATCCAATTTACAATTGCACCAAAAAACATAAGATACCTAGGAATAAACCTAACTAAAGAGATAAAACTGAAAAATGCTGAAAACTATAGAACACTAAAGAAAGAAATTGAAGACACAAAGAAATGGAAAAACATTCCATGCTCGTGTATTGGAAGAACAAATATTGTTAAAATGTTCATACTACCCAAAGCAATCTACACATTCAATACAATCCTGATCAAAACAACACCAGCATTTTTTACAGAGCTAGAACAAACAATTCTAAAATTTATATGGAACCAGAAAAGACTGAATAACCAAAGTAATGTTGAAAAAGAAAAGCAAAGTGGGAATCATCACAATCCCAGACTTCAAGATATATTACAAAGCTATAATCATCAAGACAGTATGGTACTGGCACAAAAATAGACACATAGATCAGTGGAATAGAAAAGAGAACCGAGGAATGGGCCCATAACCAAATGATCAACTAATCTTTAACAAAGCAGGAAAGAATATCCATCCAATTGAAAAAAGACAGTCTCTAACAAATGGTCTTTGGGAAAACTGGACAGTGACCTGCAGAAGAATGAAACTGGACTACTTGCACCATATACAAAACTAAATTTAAAATGGATGAAAGACCTAAATATAAGATAGGAAACCATCAAAATCCTAGAGGACAACACAGTCAGCAACCTCTTTGACCTTGGCTGCAGCAACTTCTTACTAGACATGTCTTTGGAGACAAGGGAAACACAAGCAAAAATGAGCTATTGGTACCTCATCAAAATAACAAAGCTTTTGCACTTTGAAGGAAACAATCAACAAAACTAAAAGGCAACCTCTGGACTGAAAGAAGATATTTGCAAATTAAGTATCAGATAAAGGGCTAGTCTCCAGAATCTATAAAGAACTCATCAAACTCAACACCCCCAAAATTAAATAATCCAGTTAAGAAATGGGCAGAAGTCATGAATTCTCCAAAGAAGACATACAAATGGCTAACAGACACATGAAAAAATGTTCAACATCATTCATCATTAGGGAAATACAAATCAAAACCACAATAAGATACCACCTCATGCCTGTCAGAATGGCTAAAATTAACAAGTCTGGAGACAACAGATGTTGGCAAGGATGCAGAGAAAGGGGGAACCCTTTTGCACTATTGATGGGAATGCAAACTGGTGTAACCACTGTGGAAAACAGTATGGAGGTTCCTCAAAAAGTTAAAAATAGACTACCATACAACGTAGCAATTGCACTACTAGGTATTTATCCAAAGGATAAAAAATGCTGATTTGAAGGGGCACACACATCCCAATGTTTATAGTAGGACTATCAACAATAGCCAAATTATGGAAAGAGCTCAAATGTCCATTGACTGATGAATGGATAAAGAAGTTGTGGTGTGTATACACACACACACACACACACACACACACACACACACACACACACACACACAGGAATATTACTCAGCCATCAAAAAGAATGAAATATTGCCATTTACAACAATGTGGATGGAACTAGAGTATATTATGCTAAGTGAAATAAATCAGTCAGAGAAAGACAAATACCATATAATTTCCCTCTATGTGGAATTTAAGAAACAAAATAGATGAACCTAGGGGAAGGGAAGGAAAAATAAGATAAAAGCAGAGAGCGAGGCAAACCATAACAGACTCTTAACTATAACGAACAAACTCAGGGTTGCTGGAGGAGAGGAGGGTGGGGGGATGTGCTAAATGGGTGATGTGTATTAAGGAGGGCACTTGGTGTGAGCACTGGGTGTTTTATATAAGTGGTGAATCACTAAATTTTACTCCTGAAACCAGTGCTACACTATATCTTAACTTTTATTTTAAATTAAAAAATTAAAAAAAAAGCTAAAGAGAAGACTTATTGAACATGTTATAAAGTAGTAAGGGAGTGAATAGTGATACTTAAGTAGGAAAATATTTTGGTAATAGTGATATGTAAAGATGAATCTGGAAATAGTATGTGAGAGGATTAGAAGAGGCAGGTGCCAGTAAGTCCAGTAAGATGGGGGAGAACCATGAGCAACTTTCCTAATGTGGTTAGGCATTGAGAATCTATAATATGGTGTGCCTGGAAACAGGCATTCATTGAAAAACTCCTGGGAGTTGGTAATATGTTCTACCCCTATTTCTAGTTTATATTCAGTTAGTCTCCAGTGATTTTTTTTTAAAAGACTAATTTATTTATTTTTGGAAAGAGAGAGTGCAGGGGGAAGGGGCAGAGGGAGAGAGAGAGAGTCCCAGGCAGATTCCCACTGAGCACCAAGCCCCACAGAGGGCTCAATCCCACAACCCTGAGATTATGACTTGAGCTGAAATCAAGAGTTGGATGCTCAATTGACTGAGCCACCCAGGCACCCCTAGTCGCCAGTGATTTTTAAGATTACGGTGCTTATTACATCAACAGTCAGCTAAGAACAAAAAAAGAAATGGTTATGTGGGGAAAATGAAATTAGGTAATAAGTACATTGGGTTTTAGGAAATTTATTAGGTACATATTTTTGGTATTTGATAAGAGGTAAAGAATAAGAATTTGGATAAATAGACCTAGTAATAAAAATGTATCATTTGTTGCTATTGACATTATGGTTGAAATTGTGTGAGTGAATGTATACAGTATTTAAGGCAATCAAGGCCCAAGGATTATGTTTTTTAACAGAAATGTAAATGGCTTTCATGGTTCTGAACCTTAAAATATTAAGACTTGAGGTTTGAGAGTAGGAGGATAAAATTCCTAATGTAATGAGAAGTAAAAATGAGAATAATATTAGCAATATTTTACACATTTTCTTAATTTCCATTAATTTCAATGAAAATCATCACCCCTGAAAGTTTCAAATTCAAGGCCCAAGGTATTTTATGTATCACTTTCTAAAACTTCCATAAAAATATATATCTTATGATTAATTCCCTTATATTTCCAAGTAGCTACCAAAGAGTTACCTTAACTAGACGTGTGGCATTCTCCAGGCTAATGTCTTATACTCTTCTAAATTTAATCTTTGGTCAGCTAATCATTATTTTATTAATTTATTTTTTTCATCTATATCTTTCTTTAATTCCTCATTTTTTCTGCATTTCCCAGGCTCCTAAAATATTTCAAGATGTGGGATTTTAAAAATGATTTTCCAAGATATGAAACGAAAAAGACAATCTACTTTAAACAAAATTAGTATATTCCTTTCAAGAAGAAAATTCTCTTCTTGAAATCTGTGTTAAACAATGTTTCACTAATGGATTAATCAGATGCATACCATAATACACATTTCATCATTAAAGTAATGTTAAAGTTCAGATCAAAAACAATTAACAATGGTAAAGAATGGATAATAGAAACTAAAATTTATCAAATAAGAATTTTAATTTTGGACAGACACTTGTATCTTTTAAGATCTCTTACTTTAAAATGTTTCTTTTTTGTGTTTTCCTCCAATGCTATGTGGAAGAAAAGGCAGGGATTACAAAATCAAATGCATAACAGGGGCAAGCAGGTAACATAAGTAAATGAAGACGACTGTGATCAACCCTGTCATAGGATAAATGTAATGTCTTGTCATAAAAGAGGCAATGCCACCCACTTCCATCTAGTATCATGCAAAGAAAAAAAAATGTTAGCGCATTTTTACATGCGCTTCTAATTTATCAAGAAATTAATATATTTTTATGAACTCTCTCCCCACTTTTAATTTTTGAAGTAATTCGAGAATTTTAAACAGCGTAGAAACCAAACAAAATATATAATGGGCCACATTTAGCTTGTGGCCTGGGAGTTTTCCTTTTAGAAACTTCTGAATCCTAGATCAGTACTTCTCAAACTTTAATTTCCATTACAAATATTGTTAAAAGGCAGATCTGGTTCAGAAGGTTGGTCTCAGGTCTGAGATTCTGCGTTTCTCCCAAGCTCCCAGGTGCTCTTGCTGCTGGTCCATGAGCCACATTTTGAGTAGTGGGACCTGCAGTGCTAGTGAGATAGCAGATCTTACACATCTTCCATCTCAGCTGTGATGATTGGCCTCATCTCAAAAGACAGTTCCCATTGACTGGTAATGATTACCTGGAATAGTTTGTCTACTGAGGGCAAGGAAAAAAAAAAAAGAGTGGTGTCATGTGTGTCTTTATTTACCATCCCTTAGTTAATTTAGACCTCTCAGTTTACAAACAAAGAAACAGGTTCAGAGAGATTAAATGACTCCTCCACCTTGTACATCTGAGTAATTACAGGACAAAAACTAGTATTTATGGAGGCTATATTAGTCTGCTAGGGCTACCATAACAGAATACCACAGGTGGGGTGACTTTGAGAACACAAATTTATTTTCTAATGGTTCTGGAGACTGCAAGTCCAAGATCAAGGTGCCAGCCAGGTAGCTTCATTGTGAGGTGTCTCTGCTAGGCTTTTATTTTATTTATTTTATTTATTTTAATATTTATTTATTTATTTGAGAGAGAGAGGGAGACAGAACATGCAGGGGAAGGGGCAGAGGGAGAAGGAGAGATAGAGAATCCTCAGACTCCCCACTTAGCACAGAGCCCCACACGGGGCTTGATCCCAGGACCCTGACATCATGACCTGAGCTGCAATCAAGAGTTGGATGCTTAACTGACTAAGCTGCCTATGTGCCCTTCTGCTAGGCTTTTAAATGCTTGTCTTCTCCCTATGTCCACATATGGCCTTTTCTATGTGCACAAGATTGAGAGAGATGTCTCTAGTGTCTCTTCCTCTTCTTTTTTTTTCTTCTTCTTTCTCTTCTTACAACGGAACTAGTCCTATTAAATTAGGACCTACCCTTATGACCTCATTTAACCTTAATTATTTTCTTAAAGGCCCTATTTCCAAATACAGTCACATTGGGGGTTAGGCCTTCAACATACACATTTTTAAGGAACACAATTCAGTCCATTACAAAGCGCATTTATTAATTTCAGATTAATTTATACAACTGTAATTAATCATTGTTAATAAAAACAATATACTACTGAATGATTTCATGACTTTGATAAAATTTTGTAGAGTGGTTAAAATCCATAAAAACAAACATATGCTCTTTTTTATTCATATGATTTTAACCCATAAAATTGAATGCAGAAAAAAATTTTAAAGCAATTTTTATATTGTTTAAAAAAGATATTAAATGTTCTAAGTTCTGCATCCTTACCTTTATTGGAGATATTCTTGTGAGCAAAATGTGTATTGTTATTGGAAAAATCACTTGGAAATATTAACAGGAATCTGTTACCATTTACTTTTCTTATAACAACCCTTTCCAAGAGCTCAACAGTGTAGTGTGTGGTAGCTGTAGACCTTTCTGACTGAATCTATATACTACATGATCCTAAGTTTCCCTTTAAAGAATCTTTATGTCCTTAACACTGAAAGGTATAATTTTTACCGTGGAGCTGGTCAAGGTCAAATGTTCTTTCCCCCCCCCAGTAATTTTTATATCCTCTGTGATGTATAAGACATTTAATAAAGCTGAGATAATAACCTAATTGTCATTTTAATTCATTATTGTTTTTTGAGAAAGTGATATTTGCAATCTTATCAAGCACAAACCAAGCTACAAAATGAAAACTGTCAAGATTCTTAATGTAATCGCAGTTTATATCAGATATGCCATAGTGAGCATCAGAGACAATATTCTAATACCTGTTTCAACTTCATTCTTATTTTGTGAATAGTATGTAAATGATGTCTAAGTAGTTTGTCAATCAAATTTATATCTCAGGACGCTTGCACCTTGAGATGGTGATACCTGCCTTGGCCTCATTGCCACTGAATGACATGTGATACTTAGGGCATTTTATTGGATCTGAAGGGGCTTTGTGTGCCATGTACAAAATTGCCATTGTTAATTTGGCTGATGTGATTGGGCAGGCTTTTGGCTTCAAAATACAACTGAGTAAAGACAGTTTTCCTTAATAGGAAGCTATTCTCCTCAATATGTACTTATGATTATTTATGAATTCTTATAAATTTGAACATATTTTTTGTTCTTTGTGTACTAGTTAGCTTGAAAACATTACCTTGATTCATAGATGGAAAATTATAAAACATGTATAAAATTATGCAAAAATATCATTAAATATGGAAACACATTTTACTGACTTAAAGACTATTTGTATCCTATTTGCACTTGTTCCTTTATTTTATTTACCTCATAAAATTGTTTGTAGTGGAGAAAATGTTTTTATTGAAATTAAGTTTGAAATGAAGTTATAAGGTTTTATTTTCTGTACTTGTAGTTAATTCAGGTTGAGTGATAGTGCTGAATTTGCAATAGATTGTCAATATTTTTAATGACATTTGCCTTTGGTCCTTAATATTGTTTCATTTTCTATAATTTCATTTTAGAATTGTTATGGTTTTCTTTGCATTATTATAACTACTTTGCTTCATGTTTTTCCTCTAAATCTTATGATTTATGTATTCTTATTTCTGCTCAAAATGGGAATACTTTTTTCCAAAACAGCTTTTAAAAAACCTCATCAGCACAAAAAGAAAACTTCATTTAATCAAGAAAATCAGAGTTTACAAGATAACTTCGGTATTTTATTCTTATGTAATCTTATATATCTTTAAAAATTTTGGTTTAGCTAATTTAATTATACGTCTTTGAAAACCTTATTTTGTGATTCTCAAAGAATGTTATTAGTTATATATTCTAGATGACAGAAAGGCTAATCCCTGGTTCAAAAATTACACCAGCACACATATTTTTTCTTTCCTTTTTTTTTTTGCATTTAAAAAGATTTTGACTCTCACAAATTATGTGATTTATTTAAACCTGAAGCAGAGACTGTAATCATTCATAGTCAGCAGTCTGTTATACGCACACACACATACACGCACACACACACAAAACTAATCTGTTACAGCTTCCTAATTCAGAAGACTGCCCTCCCTGTCTCCCACTGAAATAAGTGATCCTGAATGGATAGAGTACTGGCATGCATAGAATGCAAGTCAGTCTTAATAGCCAGAATAGTGTATTTTGGGGATGGGGGAGAATGGAATTTATTTAGAGTCTGCTCACAGCTTAATCTGCAACCACAAGTGTCAGTGGCCTTGGCTCTCACTCCCAGCTTCTTTTGATGAGCCACAAAACTTTTTTGCCCTCTCTTGAATAGCGAAGGTATAATTTGCCGTAATAATCAAAACTCTGCATCATTATGGTCACAGCTGATTCAGCTTTTTTAATGGTACATTTTAAAGGGGGAAAAAGAAGTATGAACCTTATGGGAGAGCTTACATTGTTTGTCAGCCTTTTTATTCCCTTTCTTTGGTGTTTTGTTTGGCTTGTAAAGGCTGCCCAGTTGTATTATCCCTGGCTTCCCTACTCTGCAAATTGCTGACTGAGAATTCTTTATTAGCACTAGTAGGAGTCAAGGGGCTTTAGACAGAAATTCATTTTTTTGAAAGAAAAAAAAGCAGGTTCTAATTGGGCACAGTACAACTTGGAAAAGCATAGCATGCACAGTGTAAAAATTTTGGCAATACATGCTCTGAATCACTTCCCGAGTATTCTCCCATCTCCTTTCCTCTCATCTCCCTAAACAATCAACTAGCTGTATGCTAGGTTGATTCAAAAGAATGGCTAATTGCAGAAGGAATTAGAACTACTTAACAAAACCAAAATAAGAGGTTGTAGCTCAATATTGAGATATGCATTATTCCACATTTGAAGTGAATTTTTACTAAGTCTAGATTCTTCAATAAACTGCCCAGTTTTTTTAAGATGTGTGGAATGGTGCCATTCCAAAGTACCAACTACATAGTTTTCATGGTTCCTCTTATAATATTCAATATGTTAGCATCTGTAAGTATACTTACTTATACCCTTGATCCTCTTTCCATTACCTATTTGATATCTGTGAGTCAAGTTCAAATCTATAGAGGAAATCATAGGCAATAATAAATTGGTAGTTCTTGAAAGATTTAAAAATCTGTATATGAGCATGTATAGAGGCTGATTTAGCTGTGATATTATTTCACAATAGGTTGAAAAAGAAAATAAAGTACACATCCTAAAACTGAGAAATTAAATATTTTTTAACTCTTGATAGTTTATGCCTATGCTTACTTGGTACTAATATAGCCATTTAAACATGAGAGATCAATTACTCTGCACAGCTAAACAGGTTATATTATTACATGGAATGTATTGGTTTACTCAAGTAGACAAAATGTACATTTTTATTTGTTTCCTTGCATTGTAAAATGCAACAAAATTGTATTCCAGTGTAAATTCCAGTGTAAATTCATATATAAATTGAATTATCTGACACGTTTATGCAACTGCTTCCCAAATAAATATGTAAGTTTATTTTTTTAAGAAAACAGCAAATGCAGGTGCCTTAGGTATATTTGCTCTCAAATGTAAATTATTTTGTCTTTTACATAGATAGCTGGCTTTGGTTTATTCTTATATAAGTATATTGTTGGGTTTGAAATAGTTTCATGATAAATGTGAATATTACATTTGAAATATTAATAATTCAGCAAAATAATATTAGTTTTTTTAATTTTAGTCATCCATATATATTTTACTTTTCAATGAAGAATATACAGTGTATTTCTTTTATCAATGATAATGAGGAAATAAATATCAGTCAAGAGTCTGTTTATTTTCATACCTAACTTTAGTTATACCAAATGGTCTTTTCCATAGTAATGTCTTAAAAAGATATAATGAAAATAAATTCTTTTTATATTGTATATTTTGCAGAAAAGTCTGCATATGCCATTTAATTGCACAATTATAAAAATTGTACACCTTTTAAAACTGTATTATCTAGCAACATTTAAATTAAAAAATATATAATATCACATCATATAAGTATGACTCTGGTGCATATATCTTGTATTATAATGGAACATATAACAAAATGTTAAATTTATATCTGCTTTTAGTCATTTTTTAGCCAACATATATAACATAAAATCAGTGAATAGTTTTTCATGTTTTAAATTCATGTATTTATATATGTTTGTAGGCATGTAAAATATCTTTTTAATTATCATGGCTCAAATGGAAAAATCAGATACAATGGACTACAAGTGACATTTGGGGAATTGTACATCCTAATTAAATTTCAGTTCTTTTATAATTAGACCTGTTAAATTATAGCTCTTTTAAAAAGTATAACTTTGAGAGAGAAATATATAGATATACAGTTGTGTATGTGTTCTAAGTTATATTCTTGTTGCTCTGAGATCAAAATTGCAAAATCTTATTCAATATTTCTATTGAATTATTTTCTTATTCATAAAGATTGTGTTGGCAATGACTGTGTCTCTAAGTTGGTAAAATGACTATTTATAAGCCATTTTAAAGTTTAAGAATGAGGGGCGCCTAGGTGGCTCAGTAGTTAAGCGTCTGCCTTCGGCTCAGGTCATGATCCCAGGGTCCTGGGATCGAGCCCTGCATCTGCTTCTCCCTCTCCCTCTACTGTTCCCCCTGCTTGTGCTCTCTTGCTCTCTCTGTCAAATAAATAAATAGAATCTTAAAAAAAAAAAGTTTAAGAATGAGATATAGCATTATTTGGGCATTGCAACTCATCAACGTCTGTGAGCATATTGGGGATAAATGTCAGGAGAAAAAAGTCACATTAAATAGCTTAAGTGACAGTTTTATTTTTTTTCTCTTCACTAATTAATCAGATTGTATTAATTTTTAAAGATCAGAAACAAATTTTTAGCACATCAAAATGGACTTGTTGCCAAATAGAAATGGTATGTGGGTATATGCCTAAAAAAAATAAAACACATAGTTGATGATCTATAAAAAGCATATACTATAAGCTCTATTATCCTTTCTTTAAAATTAACAGCTGAGTTGGCTTGTTCCTTTGCTTATTTCTACTTCAAGTTAAGCCTTTATTTTAGTGTATTGTTGGAATTATTTAGTTAAATATTTGGAAGTCATGATTTTGCCAGATTCTACCAATAAAGAAAACCAGAAAGATAGCTGTTGAATTTAAAACTTTATAATAACAGAGTAGAAAAATACTTATAGCTTGAAATGAGGTATTTTTTACAACTTTTTGAAATGTTTAATTATTTATCTCAAATATTTTTATAACCTGGAAAAAAATTTTCTACATAAACTATTTTTAAATGGTATGCATATACAATTATATGATTTCTATGGCTATAATTTATTGTACATTTTTTTATCTATTAAGATGTTATGTATCGATCATGTAAAAAATACACTTATATGTAAAATGTTGATATACCTGAAGGTATCAGAGTATTGTAGCACATAGTTAATCAATTTGATGGTCCAAAAGGTATATGCCTAAATAAGTGAATTTCACTCATATTATTTATCCCAATTTTAATTTTGTATAATCTTTTATTAGTATATCTAGAAAAGGAGTGAATTCAGATCCATTTTGTTGTGATTCAGGCTCCAGAGCCAGTATAATTTATGTTGATCTCTTTAACCCTCTGCTTCAGTATCTTGGGTAAGAAAGGCTAGTTATCGTGTTCTACTCTTCAATATATAGAAAAACTTTCATATTTCTGCTCTTTCATATTAATCAAATGATGTTATGATAGCCATGTGCCAGGCATTGCCAAATAGATGTTATTATCCTTTTATTGTGGACAAACTGATTGAGGATCATGGTGGTTAAATATTTACCTACAGCTATAGTTGCCAGAAATAGATTTCAAATTAGTGGCTGGCAAACTACAAACCCCTTGATCTAACTATTATTTTAAATTGCTACAGAAAAGCTTTCTTCTAACCATGCACTCTATGCACTATGGATTTTGTTTTCTACCATAGAAAGTCTGGCCCAAATTTCTGATTTATTATATGAATGCCAGCAAAAGAGTTGATTTATAATAATATTCTGCAGTTCAATGTGCTCTTGAAGGTCAAAATTGCAGTTATGATATTTGTTTTAGAACCCATATTCAAATTATCTCCTCCTGAATATACCAACTCCAGAAAGAGCCACTCTGTCTTGATGTCAGCCTTCTGAGAGAAATCAATGCTCAATCACTGAAATATTTACTAGTCTGTTTGACTAGTGATATCTAGACAAGTGGTACATTTGACCTAACTAGTGTAGAACCTCCTTGAAGACTAGTCTGTTTTGACCAGTGATGTCTAGACAAGGGATACATTTGACCCACATAATACAGAATCTTCCTGAAGACCTAAAATCAATATAGTTAAGACTTTATTCATTTAAATTGCATAAACCATATTGAAATTTTGTTACATAATAGTTGGTGTATATTGAAATTTTTCCATAGTTAAAAAAAATCTTTATAGGCTTTAAGGATGGCACTGGGATACATTTGAGAGGACACATTTGTAAAACTTAACAGTTTAAACAAACAGACTTAACCTCTTCAGTAACTTCTATTTGTTTAAAAGTTGTTTCTCAGAGGAAATTTTTAGGTTACCACTCAAATTATGACCAATTCAATAAGTATGTGCTGCATATTAAAGTACTCTATTAAATATTAGTTTATTTTTCTCCTCTAAGAAACCTAGAAATATTGAAAGTGACCACTTTCTGTGGTGGAAAAAAATTGTCTTACTTTTCTTAAAATCCCACTAAACATTTGTATCACAATCATTAATAAAAATAGACAGTTTCTACTAAGTTCAGCCATGTAACAACACTTACTTATGACCCATAATGTACCAAAAATTATAACAGACATTATTACTAAGATATAAAGTTGCTAAAAGAGTTTGGAGGAAAAAAAAGAGATTATTTCCAATTGCATAAGGGAAGCAAGAAGAGATAGTTTGTGAAGAGAGTCAGATATGAAACTTGGAGTTTCTAGGAAAGGTAGACCTGTAGAGATGGGGGCTGGGGATGGGTATCCAATCAGAAGAAATCATGTATTAAGGTGAGGGTATGGGAAAGGACGAGGAGTGTATGACACTGAAAAGCTTGTTTTACTTGCATAGTGGCAGAATGGCTGAGAAAGATTAGAAGTTAATTCTGGAACGGTATTATGAACACTTTGGAAGCCTCCAGGATTCTGATTGTGGGACTGTGAGAAGTCTATAAAATTTTAAGAATAGGAGGTCATTGTGGATGCCTTCATTTTGAAGTGATAGAAAGGTTCTTTGTTAGGGACAGTGAGGGGTCAGTTTTCCACAAATAGATCCCTAGACTAACACAGTGCTGATATGGAAGAAGAACAGTGGCTTACTTCTAGTAGTTTTGATAAAATAAGGTTATGTGATATTCTCTGGTTCTGATCAGTGCATTTAGATACAAAGGTGCAAATTCTTTTTGAGACAAAAGTTACATCTTTGACTTCAGTGGAAACTTTGTATATCCTTGCAGGCACATATTAAAACAAAACAAAACCAATAATGGCATTCTCTCTTGAAGGAGAAAAAAAAAAGAATAGTAGAACATGCTTTGTTTCTGCAGCAAACGTAATATTTTAAAATCTTTTTCTCTGATGAGCATTGGTTTTCTTACCTTTAAGAAAACAAAATTTTCACAATAGAATATTGGGTTCTGTTTCCTTTGATGTAGTAATGCATATACAATATTGCACTAATGATTAACTGTTGTGCCCCTGAGGTTTCCCCAGACAAAACCGCCTTTCAGCAGATTCCTTATCTGCTATCAGGGGAGTGTTTACAGCAGCTAAAACTCTTAAGCGCCTTGTCTCTGAGACTGATGGGGATAATTAAGCCAGTGTTTGCCAGTCCTTTGCTCTTCTTTTTTGTGAGGTTGGAAACTAGGAAAAAAAGGATGCATTAGCCAAAAATAAAACCCTGGAAATTCATGTTCAGCAATTTGGTATAGATTTTATTGGTCGACTTTGTTTCTGACACATACATTTCCAAACCTCAAGGCAGAATAGAAAATTGTTCTCTTAATACACATTATCTGATTTTCTGTAAAGGAAAAATATATATATTTAAAAATATAATTAAAATGTGTAATATGTTTAAATATGTATCTCCAAGTTTTTTTTTAATAAACATTTCTGATTTGCTGGCACATATCAAATTTAGAACTGGTTTAATATATATGGTGACATTAATAAATAGGGCATAGTATTCTAAGTCAAGACTTTTAGAAATGGTCTTGTGGTTGAGGATTTTGTTTTTAGAACAATGGTTACTATGATATGTGTGGCAAACTATGATGTTGCACTGCTTTATCCACCCCCTCCCCCCATCCTCTGGGTCTCCAGAGGAAGAATTCTCATAAGCCATTTTAAATGGTTTGTACAAAGATGTAACTGAGATAGAATAGTTTATACCAACTTCTCATGCCACAAGTTAGGGTAATATACTATTTTTAACTTAATCTATATTCAGTGTAATTTTTTAAATCATGTATTATAAACATCTTTTGACCCCAAGTATTCATAACTGAAGTTAGATTCAGAATCCAATGTTTAATTCTGTGAGTTATTGCTAGGGCATTATTAAAGTATGAATATTTTTGTACTTCTTTAATTTGCTCTTAAAAAATTGTCAGTGGCAATATTTAGCTTCTGTGATCTTCAGTCCAGTTAAGGACTATGCTATAGTCTTTCATATTACTTAAATTAATTAAATTAACAGTTCATAGTTTAGACAAAATGACTATATATATATATCTAGCTTTAGCTTTAGCTAGATATATATATATGCAAAGCCAGTAATTAAAAAATACATAGCCTTAATGACCAAGAGATTCAAATTAAAAACCTAGATTGCAATTAGCTAAGATGCCACATAAGATGATATAATCAAGGGATAAGAATTTGCTCCCTTTTTAAAATTTATAATCCTCTATTACTTGAATGGAACACTTTTCAGACAAATTGTCTGCTATACAAGTGTACTTTACTTTTCCATATTTTAGGAGATAAACCAGAATGTTGTCAAACAGAATCAAGCTGAAGATTAACTGTTTTATTTGGCAACAGATACTGTTTGCTGACTACCAGTGTAGAGTATGTAAGAAAAAAATGATCTTATGAAAAAATATGAAAGCATATAGAATAGCTTAAAATAATAGTAAGATCACATGGATAAACAAGTAATTTAAGGATTTTATGAATCCCCCTGTTGAAAAGATTAACATAGTTCTTTTTTTTTTAATGTATTCATATTGTGGGAAGATATGACTCTGCTCTTATAAATGGAAATATAAATAATAGTTGGTATGTTTGAATATTACTACTGTCAAGCAAATTTTTTTTGAGAAACCTGAAAACATCTGTAGGAAGCCATTTAGAAATGCTCTCAAAAGCAAGATTGGCCTAGAAAATGTACTTTGACAAATATGAAAGGAATGAGTACACTATGTTCAAGAGTAATCTAATGGAGATTCTGGGTGAAGCCAGTGGAAATCAAATGAATCCATCACCATGAAATCCATCATTGTTTGTCCATTATCTAAACCCTCACAGCTCAGAAAGGATACTTTGTCCCCCCAACTGTGCTTACCTACTACTATATTCTTGCAGTGTAATGTAGTAACCAAGTGACCGTAGGTCTGAACAATTTCAAGTCTCCCACACAGTGCAGGGCAGCACACAGTACCTTTGATAGAAAGCTACATTTCTGCACTATTCATTGTTAAACAATTGTAAGGAGTCTGGTAAAAGGAAAATGTCAGACGTGTTTATGAGATGATTTTCAGTTCCTGGGCTTTACTGGGGGCAAGTGTGTATTTCCATGAAATGAAGATGGGAAAAAGAAAAGATGAAATATTTCCAAGTATTAAGTTTGATGAAATGAAGCTCTAAAAGATTTATTATAAATTTCTGCAAAACTATCTTTGGTCTGCTTTCCACAACTAATCTATAACGTTAATATATATTAATAACTTTTTGCAGTTGCTTACACATGGTCTCTATTTTTAAAGCCATATTCTCATTTCATTCCTTCTTCACAGATAGATAGATAAGCACACTAAATTGATCTTACTGATTTATCTTAATAGTGGGAGGACACCATCAAAAGAAACTTTATAATTTATCATAATAGAGAGATAATGACATAATATTTAAAGAAAATGGATTCTATTTTATTTTAAAATTCATTGTTCTGAATGAAATAATATTAGTAAAGCTCTGTGTTGTAAACAAAAGGGATGTGGAAGAAGCAGAAGCCGGGACACAAATTATCTTGTGGAATATCAATTTTCTCCATATAATTCTTTTTTTTTTTTTAAAGATTTTATTTATTTATTTGTCAGAGACAGAGACAGCGAGAGCGGGAACACAAGCAGGGGGAGTGGGAGAGGGAGAAGCAGGCTTCCCGCTGAGCAGGGAGCCCGATGTGGGACGCGATCCCAGGACTCTGGGATCATAACCTGAGCCGAAGGCAGCCGCTTAAAGACTGAGCCACCCAGGCGCCCCTCTCCATATAATTCTTGAAGAATAAAATACTGATATCATCCGTTACATATCACATTTGTGAAACATTTTATTTACATATATTTAAATTCAAATTATCATGTTTAAAATTAAATTGTTCCTAGGTCACCAAAGTCTTTCAGAACAAAAAATTATTCAGGTCTGATTCAAAAGACCTAGACTCTAACACTGTATCTTAATGTTTCTATGAACCAAACCAAGCAATTAATTTTCATTTTATTTCCACATAGAAAATAGTATTATGGGAGGGCACCTGGGTGGCTCAGTTGGTTGGGCGACTGCCTTCGGCTCAGGTCATGATCCTGGAGTCCCAGGATCGAGTCCCGCATCGGGCTTTCTGCTCGGCGAGGAGTCTGCTTCTCCCTCTGACCCTCCCCCTCTCATGCTCTCTCTCTCTCTCTCATTCTCTCTCTCGAATAAATAAATAAAATCTTTAAAAAAAAAAAGAAAATAGTATTATGGGCAATGTTCAAGCAATTGGCCTCAGCATGAGCATTTATAGTACCAAGATAAAGTTGGTAAGATCAACTTATCAAACAAAGGATGGTTCTTATGTGGATCCATCTGTCCCATCTGTGAAGCAAGAGTGCTTGCTATGAGATTATGATTAAAAACTAGAGAACTTGCATAGGCAGTTCTAAAAATAAGTTGTTAATATGTATTAACTTGTTATTAGATAAACATGGAAAACAGCAAAAAGTCAAACTTTTTTTCAGGGACTTAAATATTAAGTGATAAATTGTGACTGGCATGCTTTTTTTGAAATCTGTTTTTGATGATTACTTTAAAATAATTTTGCTGTTGGGAGAAGAAGGTGCTCTAAGAAAAAAATTACAGCACCCGTATAACCTTCAGATTTTTTATTCTCTGTAAACCATAATGAACAAAAAACAACTTAGGGTGGTGCATCTGGGACAGACCAACTGGCCCTTCCCCCCACTGATGGAAGTATGTATAACTTGATTAATAATGTCATGCTTCTCCTGTAATAACATGTTTGTTTTGTGTAGTTTGTGGGGATCAGTGCAGCAAAATGGTTGCCCACCCCCTTCAAAGTACTGGCTGAAACAGTCTGCTGTGAGCAGGTTAGAACAGTAAATATTATTTAAAGATACTGAACTTGTTAACAGAATCAGCTTTTTATAGAAAATGTCAAATTGCTTTTACGTTCAAAGTTGAATATAGTTGTAAGAATAAACAAGAACTGTTTTACCGCTGGGAGTTTATTTGAACCATATTATTGTACATAAAGGGAAATTCATTTAATTTTATTTGGTGCTTTTCCCTGAAACCCAATGGGACTGAACTGCACAGTACAAATTTCCCTTACAGTTGACATTGTTAACTTCTTGAGAAAGGGTTGGAAGCTGAGGTAGGAACAGATGACGTGTAAGCTGGCAGTGCTTTAGCCATGTTTATTAATATAAAATTTTGATTTCTTGTACTATCTTTAACCCCATCATGGTTAATCTAACATATACCCTTTAAAAGTTGGATTTTATTTAAATTCTGTAATAAACTCCATGCAGACAAGGTGACCATATGAGTATGTTACAATAATAGATACGATTTTAAAATGTCTTCTATTGAGAAGCTGGGGAAAATGGGCTCACAATTGTGAGACTAACCAGCAGCATTGCTATGCCTAGAGCTTTAGCATGGTGATTTCTTATCTCTCTTGAGTTTTTCTTTAGCTGTTAAGCTAAAGCTAGACAAATGCCACTCAGCAACCTTCAATGGCTACTTAAGGACTTTAATAGGTTTGTAGATCAGGGCTCTTTTTCTTTCCAAAGGAGGCAAGCTTCATAGTTTAGTATAGACAAGTTTTGTACTAGCCATGAATAAGTTTATTTATTGCTGATAGTTTGCTTGTGATTTTATAATACAGAATCCTCAGACTCTTAAAATAAACTGTTATTATTCTTCAGAATTTTATCCAAGATGTAGTGGTCTTGTCCATAAAATGTAAGAACACCTGAGCCTACACATAATAAAATGATACATGAAGAATCAAATGCAATGTAATTTATGAACTAAAGATATCATTAAAGATTGAACTTGAAAATATAGTTTGTATTTTTGAAAATACTGACTAGTCACCTTTTATTGTAAAATTACTCAAGATAATTTTAATAGACAATAATCTTAAGACACACAATTTAAATGAAGTATCAGTCTCATTTCCCCTCTTAGACTGTTCCCTGGGAATAGGAATTACAGCCTTATTCAACATTAGATCACTCTTAAGTCTAGAACAAGTCTTTGCATTCAACATATGATTAATAAGGACTTCCTGAAAACAAAACAAAACAAAGGAAAAGAAAATCAGCAGATACACAAGTGTTCCCAAGTCCAACTCTAGTTGATAAAAGCCACTTGGAAATATTAAGTGATTTATACCCACTTTTGTTTTTCAGTTACCTTCTCTTGTTTCTCTTTCTGCAAATGAAAGTTCCTGTCAAAGAGTCTCTTTACTCCAGAATATCCACATAATGGCTGTGCTGGTTTTCAGGAGACATTCCACCTCACTCTATGTCTGTAAACAGATTTGGGAGGCAGGTCTAAAGATAAAGAGCTTTCTTGTGTTTGTGAAATTGCTGGTGTAAAAAAAAACAAAACAAAACCCACCTCAAGTTGTTTTCTCATATACATATGTTTTATATATGTTTTTATGCATATGCTCATGTATATGTTTATATATGTGTTTGTGCATATGTGTGTGTGTATATATGTGCATGTGTGTGTGTATCATTGTGGACTTCATATATACACCTTTATAAACATGTAAACATGTTTCTGAGGTTATATAGTACCAATAGGTAGAAGCCATTGAATCTGATCTGGAAACATTCATATACTTTTTTTTTTTTTTCCCTGTGGCCTCCTCATGCTCAGGCTCTGGTCTTCTTAGGACTTATTAAAATTGCAGAACCCCTCAAGAATCTCTGGGCTCTTTGGTTATTAAAAGATATCACATGACTAGGATGGGTGATAGGTAAAGGCAATTAAGAGTACACTTATCTTGATGAGCTCTGAGTAATATATGGAACTGTTGAATCACTATATTGTACACCTGAAACTAATGTAACACTATGTTAACTACACTGAAATTAAAACAAACAAAACAAAACAAAAAACACTTACATCTTACAAGATGTTAGTAGCAGTAGATAGTGTGTGACATAGGTTCATAGGGGCTCATTTTTATTCTCTTTACTTTTCTGTATGTTTAAAATTTGTCACATTAAAGCTTTTTAAAAAATAAAACGAACAACAAAACAAATCACATGATCTGGATTTAAATTGGCTGCTGGCTCCCAAATGTAGACGTTTATCTGTCAAACTGCTTAAGGACAACTGCTTTAAGTCTCATTTATACAATAGTTATATTCTTTTGATCAGCCAACTGCATGTGGAAAACAGACTAATTACAAATATATCTGCAGAATAATAATAAAAAAAAGAGCCTTCATTGGTCAGGATAAGCCAGGTTATATATAAATCCTGCAGTGATGTATGTTTCTGAAAAGTAACAAAAGCTTAAAAGAATAGGTTTATTTCTCTCTCATAGAAAGCGTCGGTATAGGTGGACTACTCCCCTCCATCCTGTACCATCCAGCACATGTGGCCTCCCAAGTCACCATGTAAGAAAAAGGGAAGAATGAAGGAGGTACACTAGTTCTTAACTGCATTGGCCCGGAAGTTAAAACAAATATTTCCATCCACAGTCCATAGCCCAGACTTGGTCGTGTGGTCCTGATATAACGAACCTTGATTGAATCTGTCCCAGAGACTTTATGAACTGACTCTTGACTCTGTAGCCTAATGGTTCAAGATTTCTGCCCTCCCACTCCCTTTTACACACTGGTCTACCAAATATATTTCAGTGTGGATTCCCTTCCCCCCCCTTTTTTTTTTTAATATCTGTTCTAGTGAACAGTTTCAGAGACACTACATAGACTTTTAGGGTAGAGGTTTTTTTGAAGGTACACAGGAAACTAATAACAGCAAAATATCTGGTATAAATTATATCTGTTTACAAAATAATTTCTAATGATTCATATCAATACTTTATTTTTTAGTGGGTCCCAGATCTAAAGTTTAAAGTCATATATTCATTGCCAGAGAATCTGAAGTTGACAAAAACAGCTTTCTCCTAAGACTGGTCTGAACTTTTCATTTGGCACAGAACATTAAATTAGATTTTTGAAGTGGAATTGTGGAAGTTTCCAGTATGCCAAGCAACTCACCATAGTAAAATGATTTTTTAAAAGATATTTTATTAATGAAGTATATTTTTGCTTTCAGTTTGTGGTTTAGAGTAATTGGATTTGCTGTACAAAAAAGATTATGCTATTTTACATTTTAAGTTGTTTTATTAAATTCACTTTATTTTCATGGTATTATATGTATACATTTATATATTTAATACATGTACGAGAGTAACCAATTTTTAAATTTTTTTACTTTTTATTTTTTTTAAATATTTATTTGAGAGAGAGAATGAGAGAGAGAGAGCACATGAGAGGGGGGAGGGTCAGAGGGAGAAGCAGACTCCCTGTTGACAGGGAGCCCGATGCGGGACTCAATTCTGGGACTCCAGGATCATGACCTGAGCCAAAGGCAGTCGCTTAACCAACTGAGCCACCCAGGCACCCGAGAGTAACCAATTTTTTTAATTAAAAATTTTTAACTTGGTATTTCAACTAACAGCCTGGTTGATAAAATTTTCCAATAAATTATTAGTTGTTTCTCCCAAAGAAAAATCTCTGGTCTATTGGTAAAGCTTTTTGTCTTAGTTTCTGTTTTCATATCTGGTTACATCCATTAACATTATTTTAAAAAGTACTTTCTTTGAAAGATGATACCATGCTAATCCATTTATGTGAGGGTCGTTTGCTAGTGTATGATTTTAGCAACATGATTATTTCTGTTGGTATAATCCATAGCAGCCAAGATGTTCATACATACTCTGATTATATGTTCAGTTATTGGAACAAATGAAGAAAAATAAGGAAAATAAACATTTTCTTGTGACAGCTATTGTGGTTATTAAAGGCTTGAAATGTGGCCAGCATAACTAAGGAACTAAAATTTTCATTTTATTTAATTTTGATTAATCTAAATTTAAATACCCACATGTGGCTAGTACCAAATTTGGTCAGTACTGCTTCAAAAATTTGCAGGGAATAATTAACCCAAATTTTGTATTATTTAAAAAAAAATAGTGTCACTATTCTCCCAAAACACACTATTTGGAATAGATGAGAGATTCACTTTCTGTCACTCATTCTCCTTATATTAGTTTGCTAAGGTTGCCCTAAAAAAAAAAATATCACAGATTGGGTGGTTTAAACAACAGAAATTTATTTTCTTAGCTCTGGAGTCTAAAATTCCATGATCAAGGTGGGAACATGGATATTTTTTTCAGAGGCCTCTCCCCTTGGCTTGCAGATGGCCACTTTTCTCTGTGTTCTCATGTGGTCTTTCCTCTGTGCCCAGTGCATCCTTGGTGTCTGTGTGTCTTAATTTCCTCTTCTTATAAGGATACCAGTCCTGTTGGATTAGGGCCCAACCCTATTGGCCTCATTTTAACTTGATCACTTCTTTAAAGGTCCTAACTAAATGTAATCACATGCTGAATACTGGGGGATAGGGTTTCAACATGAGAATTTTGAGGGGACAAAATTCAGCACATAGCACCCACTAACTAATAATGCCTTCTCTTCCATTTCATATCTACTGCTTCCCTGGACCTGCATATCCAAGGCATTTTCTATTTTTGCTTTGCTTGCTTTTTATTTCAAACTAGAATCATATTTGTATTTATTAGAACACAGTACATGCAGATTTTAAAATTCATCCTTTTTGCAAGTGGTGATAATTGTATTTTTAGAAACTATTTTATATTCTTTATTTCAAATTTGTTATTTCATTTATGGTTTGTTTAATATGCTTCATTATGATGTGTTTTGTCTTGAAAAGTTGTGTTTCTCTGAGAATGTTCTACAATATTATAAACTCATGAAATAAATATTTGTGTTTTACTGATCATAGAACTCACATGACAATTTGAACCATTCAGTATTTCTTCAAAACATTCTGATATTACCAGGAGAAGTAGCTGATTTGAAGGCAATACAATATTAGTTTCTTTATCTTATTGTTTTTTGAAACATTCTATTTTTCTTTAAATGACACATTTTTCTAGGTTTACTCTCTCAGACTTCTTGGGAATATATCCTGTACAACTAAGGACAGCCATATGACATAGTTTTGGCCAAGGAGATATAAGTGAAATTTTACTGGAGACTTTTAGGGAAGTGTTCGCTTGACTAAGGAATAGGTAGGTGCAGCCTCTTTTCTACACTTGTTCCCATTTTGAATGTGGAAAGGTATATGGCTCTGCAGCAGGCATGTTGCATCCATGAGGTGAAAAGTGTAAAGGCAAATCTCATAACCTATAAAACCTACAAGGGTGGTAGAAGAGAACTAGAGCCAGCTTTCTTTTTGTTAGTTTGCTAGATTAATTAGCAGTCAAACTAATCTCAGCAAGAACCCCACCCCTGCACTTCTTATTATGGCAGAAAAAATGAACTTCTGTTTGGATCTTTGTTAGTTAAGTGTTCTGTTATTTATACCATGTGCATTCCTAACTGTTATAGATTGCACACATTCTATAAGAGCTGTTGTCCAAGAAAACTTTTTGCCACATGGAAATGTTTAATATTTACACTAATATGGTAACCCCTAGTCACATGGGGCTATTGAACAATTGAAATGTGGCTAGTGTGATTATGGAACTGAATTCTTGATTTATTTCATTTTAATAAACAAATTCAAATTTAAATAGCAATGTGACTTGTGGCTAACTATTGAACAACACAGGTCTTGAGACCTGGGGAATAATTAACCCAATTTTTCTGTTGCAAAAATTTCAAATTAATGTCCACATCCTTTGAACACCTCTCATGACATATCATCTCATGACATGTATATTTGTGTCACAATCTTTCAAACTGTTATGTCCTCTTCTAATAAATTCTGGACGATAATCTCTTGTTTGAGTAAACATAGATCCATGAATAGAAGCACACATGTGGTTGTCCTTATCCATACACTCTCCTGTACTTCTAATGTGCATTTAGCAGAAATTTGGTTAAAAGCTGCTTTAAATATTCAAGTTATAGTTTCTATCTTTTGCCTAAGTCTTGGATTACTATTATACATGTTTCATTGCCAGTAGCTAGTGTTATTATATACATATTTTTTTTATCAGTTTTTGAAAGCAGATTTGATCTGGGGAAGCAAGAACTTAATACTGAGTAATCAAACTGGTAGACTGAACTCACTGAAGTAAAACACAGACTCAAAATATTCTCACAGACTCATACAGGGTACATGGCGCTATGCTTTGAAGTATCTCCAACTAAACCTATTCATCATATTTTAGTTTTATTTTCTTTTATTTTCACATTTTTATTTTTAGGAGCAATTTATTCACATTCTGTAACAGATATTCTTTATTTGTTAGAGCATGAAGATGTATTAAAACTTTGAGTTTTAAAACAATAGTTTATCTTGTTTTTGGATACTCACGTGCAGTCTTTCCCAAGGGCTTATTAGCTGTAAGTATAACACTGACCTTTCTTTTCTTTGTAATCTTCTATAAGACAATGTGTGTTTTTAACTTCATTCTCATTTTCCTGTGATGACTTGGAGGAACCTTTTTAACTTAATGGAAAGTAATGAGATTTGAGGTACTGTGGCCACTCTTTCTAGTAGTAATATGCGAGACTATCTGCCTCTTTATGCAGGTGCCTTACCAAAATAGGTGAGATTTTTTTAGCATTTCTCAGTACCATTAAGATATAATTTGGTGGTGAAATACCCAGCTGTTTCACTTCAGGGTATGAGCTCAGTTTCAATGAAATAATTTCACCATTTCTTTCTTTTACTGTGACCTTTTTGGATAAGAGTTCTTTGTGAAATAATTATTTCACCTCATTTGTAAATTCTAAAAGGTTTCTTGATACTAAGGGTTGTACTTTAATTGTCTTAAAGGGTAATTGACAAAATACCCTCCCATCCAGAAATACATGATAGGAAATGCTGAATGAGGACTGGATGTCATAATGACTAAAACTAGCTGAATGGACTGGAAGCGCCTTTAAGCTGTATTTTAAAATATTATATTATAAAATGTTAGTCTCAAAAGTTTTCCCCCTGAAAGACCACCAAGACTTATTTAAATTTTGTATCCTGAATTACTTAAATTTTTAAGTTAAATTAATAATTCTTTCTTCCATTCGTTGTTTCTTTAAATCTTAAAGGAAAGAGGTATGAAAGGAAAGCTAATAATCAAATAAGAGAACATTGCTTCCATTCTGTAAAGCTCTCTAATATCTCTTATTTCCTCAGAATTCATTTTGGATACACCAGTGATTCCTGATGCCCTGTTATTTTATTTTATTTTTTTGAGTCACAAAATTCGGAATAATGTGGAAGCATCAATCAAAATTATACTTATTAACCAAAAACTAAGGCACTGGGGGACAATAATGGAAATCTGTAAAGACATGGGCCCTCCTAAAGTAATTATCATCGGTTGTGTAGGTCATAATTTATATATTAAATTGTTTTTGTCAATTAAATGCAAAGTGTTAACTACATTTTTCTGCCTTTGGTATTTATATATATCATCTCTCTATCAGACTTCTAAAAAAATAAAAGTTGTTGTTATTTCCCTGAGGAGAGTCAGGGTTTTGGAAAGCTTGCCAAAGCATGTTTCCCAATGCTGTGACTTACAGTGTTAGCACTCAGGCTTATCTGATATGGCTCTTTTAGATAAGGCTGTGCCAGAGAAGTTCATGTTCTGTCAACTCCAAAGCCAAGCTAATTCATATATCAGAAACCACTTGATTTTATTTCATTAATTGGAAGTACGAATCAAAACCAAAAAATGACTTGTTGCATATTTGTTTTAATGTAAAGGAAAGTTGAGTTTGGTATTTCTAAACCTAATAATCATTTTGGGGTCTGTTAATTATTTCTTTCCTACTGCCCTTGATTCTTTCCATTCTTTCCTAAGTACCTCAGCCCTGAGAATTACCAATGATAGGGTACTTCCTGTGCTTTAAAGTTTCAACATAGTATTGTGTGATCGGTCCAGAAAGTAATAGTTAAGACACAGTGCAAAGGTGATCTAACAGAGGTATATACAAAGTGCTATAAAGTAATAAATTTACAAACTAGGACTTGACAGTTCGTTTTCACTTGACATTCGTTGGTGTTTTGCACCATTTTTTTAGAAGGAGTTTATGTAGCATTCATTTAAATATATATTTCAGTGCTTCGTATAAAGCAAGATACAAAAAGATTAATGTGAATTGAATTTGAAAGTTTAATCACTTTAGAACAGACTTTATTAAAAAACAGAATCCGGACATTATGCATTCATTTAAAAATATTTTTATTTCATAGTTTATGTCACTTTATGGGTTTTAGGGGAGAAGAGTCACTGAGAAAATATAAAAATAGGTATCAGATAATTAGGAAATGTAGATACAGTAGATCTCTTAAATGTTCTGCCTGTATAAGGTGACAACATAAATGTTGATAGGTACCTGACAAAAATAGTGCTCTGGTATTCTTGGCTGTAAGCTTCTTTTATCTGCTGTGACAAAGAACTGACTATCTCTAAGTCTGAGAGTGTGTTTCTAAAATGGAAGTTAAATTGTCTAGACAACTAATATTCAAGAAAAGTTCACTTATCAGCTTAAATAAACTTTCCATTAAATAGACTTCTGGAAGAACACATATTTTTATGTGCAAATGCAATCTTGAATTTCCTAAGGGGTAAATAGTGGAAAATATACATGGTACTACTTCTGTATCTTTTCCAGAGAGTTAAAATAAAGTTCCTTTCCTTCTGCTTTCCAGTTATATTGACCTCAGAACTGAACAATTATTTTTTCTTCAACCCAAACTTTAGTGGGTTGATTGAGATGCATTATCATTGTCAAAATAATTACTTTAGAATTTATATTTTAAATTTACAGATAATATTTATAGAAGACATAAAAATCAGTTTTGAAGATTTTGAATTTGATTTTGATTTTGAATTTATTTTACCTAATTTCTTAATTGCCCTTATGTGATTGTTTTATTTTATAGCTTCAAATATAACTATAGTTATTTACTCAGGAATCAATCAATCTATCTTCTATCTATCTATCTATCTATCCATCTATGAATCTGTTTTCTATCCATCTATATTTGTCTATCTCATGCCACCCAGTAACTATCCAAAACTTACCATCTGTGAGATATGATATTTACAGCATTCTAGCTAAACTTTAGGCAGTTCACCCATTCCTCTATGCTTTGCCAAATAAAGCCACACTATCAGAGAGCTGTGTATTTGAGCTATGTTTGGTCAGCAAACATAGGTTAGTTTTTTACTAAGTCTTCTTTACTTTGTTTATATTGGGAAAAACCTTATGAAATATATAACTATGTTGTTAGGGATTATTGAATTATTGAAGATATAGATAACTATGTTAAATAACTTTTTTTTAACATGGACTCCAGGGGAATATCTCTTTTAGGTATTAGTATCAGGATTCATTATTATTTATTTTTTTTAGATTTATTTATTTATTTAGAGAAAGCAGGAGAGCGAGGGGCAGAGGGAGAGGGAGAGAGAATCTCAAGCAAACTCTTTGCTAAGCGTGGAGCCTGATACAGGGCTTGATCTCATGACCTTGAGATCATGACCTGAGCCAAAACTCAGAGTCAGATGCTTCACCAACTGCACCACCCAGGTGCCCCAGGATTCATTATGTTTAATTCTGAGCAATTTTTGCCTAATGCAATGTAATGTTTTCTAAACTCTATACCACAAGTCACTAAATATCTCAGAAGATGTTTATAAGAGGGTACCCCAGAAATAGGGTTTAGACTCAAATATGTTTGGGAAAATTGGCTTCTTGACTCTTGAACATTTATAGTGAGCAACAGCATGCTAGAAGACACTTAGCTGTTTATAGTAGAGCAACCTCTTTAGTTAAGAGAACATTTTGCAAATACATTTTTCTGTGGTCCCTTTTCCACTAAAACACATATTAACATTTTGGGCACTCCTTTTTTCAGGTAATACGGTATGGAGAATGCCGATCCAACAAATCCTGTGATTACATATTTGATGGGATTTCCCCCATTGCGGTAGCTGGTAGAAAAACAATTTTATTTGGTGCAAATGAATATGCCAATACCATGTGACCCAGCTTTCCGATTCTTAGATATAAACCAGAGGAACTCTCATATAGGTCTTAAAGGAGGTATATATGAAAATGTCCATTGAAGCACTGTCTATGGTAAGGAAAAGCTCGGGGCAGCCGAAGTGACTGTTACAGTAGCTTATAGCACTATAAATGGGTGTATGCATGATACAGCTTATCATGCAACAGTCAAATGTAATAAGTTACATGTAGCAACATAAATAGATCTTAAAACATAATCAGAGTGAGAGTATACCATGAACTCTACAATAGTTCAAGTAAATTATATGTTACCCTAGCAAGTGATTAGGCTTCATCAGTGCTAGGTTCTACCAATCTCCTTCCTTCTGGCTGTATATACTGACTTATTTTGTTTCCCAGTTGCATCATAAAATTTTGCAACTACTTTAATGTTTGTATGGTTTTCCTTACTATAGTTTAGGGGTGTTTATAAGTCTCCTTGGGAAAACTTTCCAAATAAAATAAATAAATAAATGTTACAAATAAAGTAAGTGTTATCTTAAAATCAAGAATTACTATTCTATTAAGTATAGGTGATATTTAGCTCTTTGTTCTTTCATTCTTTTAGGCCCTAAAGGTAAGGGGAGAGACAGTAGATTATTTTCATATGTATGTGACAATTCTGAGCTTGGACAATAATCATCCCCTTGCCAAAATAATCTAGTTGTATTAGTACTTTTATGTTCTTTTATCTGTTTATTGAGTATGGATGAGAAGACTAGCAGGAAGAAAAACTAATCAAAGTTAAACATTTATTATATTTTCTAGAGCTTCTTCTTGTGAGGAGGACTCATTATTTTGTAACAATAAAAATCAAGGTTGTAACTTTAGAAATCAGAAATGAGGGCAGAATATAAAATCCACAGTGATTATGAATAGCTTTTTTTTTAAAAAGATTTTATTTATTTATTTGAGAGAGACAGAGATAGCAACAGAGAGCACGTCTGGGGAGGAGAGGCAGAAGCAGGCTCCCCGCTGAGCAGGGAGCCCGATGTGGGGCTCGATCCCAGGACCCCAGGATCCCAGGATCATGACCTGAGCCAAAGGCAGATGCTTAACCAACTGAGCCACCCAGGCGCCCCTATGAATAGCTTTTAAAATGGCATTAAATGTTCCAGGTCAGCCTAAGTTATAACTATAATTATAGTTTTGAATTATAATTCTGGTAGCCTGGTTCTGGTCTCAAGGAAAAAGTTTACTAATCTACCATGCAAGTAGGACAGGTAAGAACTGTTAAGCGCAAGGAGTGGCTGCCAAAAGTAAAGTGGAGACAATTGCAAAGAGTCCTAAACCGGAAAATTCTTGCTGATTGCATAATACAAACATAGTTTATTTCTTTTTCTCCCAATGCATCAGGCAATAGGCACCACACTTTATTTGAACCCTAGAAAGTTCTACTTTCAGCTATATAATAATGCAATTAAGGTTGATGACATCATTTAATTTACTGCCCCATGATTAATTAGGGATAGTATAGTAGATTGAGTAAGACTTCTGGCTCTGGAATTAGAAAGTTCTGGGAAAGAATCTGATCTTGACAGTTACTGGTTGTGGGATTTGGGGCATGTATTCAAATTCTGAGACTGTTTTCTTATTTGTAGAATGAGATAGTGATAGTAGAAATCTCATAGGGTTGTAAGAATTAAATGAAAGAATGCTTGTTAAAATACTCAGCACACTGCCTAGCATTTAGCAGTGAGTAATCAAATTTAGCTTTGTGATTCTTATTGTTATTCCTGATTGAGGTGTATGTTCTTTTATTTTACCTCATGTTTCTCAACTGAGAACAACTATGCCCCCCTCAAAGGGCATCTGACAATGTTTGGAGACATTTTGGTTGTCACAACCTGGGGTGGGGGTGATAGCTGTTACTGGCATCTCGTGAACAGAAGCCAGGAATGCTGCTAAATACTCTACACTGCACAGGATAGCCTCCCTGACAAAGAATTATCCAGCTACAGCATGTCAGTAGTACACAGGTGGAGAAACTTGCTTTAACTATTTATTTTTGATTACTAGGCTGGAAGATATCAATCCCTTTGTATTTCTTTAAATATCTGCTTGTATATAATACTTTCTTCTGTGACATAGTCAAATAGGTCACCCTATTCATGCAACCATAATTTATTTCTTAAATTGTCCCCACAGGTAGCAGTTCCACAAAAGAGTTTTAAGATGATTCCTTATTTTTCCCCCAACCCCTGGCAAAGAGACAATGAAGTCTTTGGTTTTAGGATAAAGCAATTATAGAAAAATGGAAAATAATTTGTATTGGAATTATCTTATTCATTATATACCATTTATTATGAGAAATGAATTCTAAAGAATGGCTATGCATGATATGAATAACTATGAGTATTTAGTAAATGTAAACATAGGTAGAAATATAAAATATTTTAGCATGAAAACCAATACATAAAATTAAATTTAAATAACAGTCTGATTAGTGAAATGTGTGCAGTTCTTTGCTACTTTTTCAGTATTTATGTGACAAGAAATACATCTAATTTATTAAAGCTTTGAAGATAACTATGTGTAATACCAATGTTATGGATTGTTTTTGCAATGAATTTGTTGAATTGATGTGCTTAGAATGAGATGACAGGGATTGCTTTCTAGGGTCTTTTACTCATAAAAATCAGAAATCTATGCTTTCTTGGCCTTTTTCCATATTCAGTAAAACCCCATTAAACATTTCTGCTCCATTCAATGCATTTAGAATTTTATGTGGTAGTACATAGTGATTTATAGCATCCTTATCACTATAACAAGGAAATCATGTGTTGTTCCTATCACTTGAGGATCACAATGAATGAACAAAGATAACAATTTAATTTCATTTGAATACTCTTGACTATGACAAGCATAGATAAAGCAACAGATAGTTTTTACTTCTCTCTCTCTCTTTCAGTATTGACTTTATTTCCATATGATATATTCTTACTGGAAGTGTGTGGTGGAAATCATTTGAGACTTAGAGTCACATGTAGAAAAGTATTAAAGTCCCAAGAGTATTATTAGTGGTTCGGTGTAAGCCTAGGTTTGAGTGGTAGGTAGGTCAGGGGAATTTTGAATGATGATGTTCCAAAAGCATATGAGATTATTAAACATGTTCATTCATGACCTGGCTGATGAAATGAAAAAATATATAACCTATAAAATTATTAAGACCATAATTTCAGTTTGGTACTATGGGGTTTATTATTGATAATTTGAATTGAGAGTTACTCGACAAATAGAAAAAATAGAAATTCATGGGTTAAAGTTTAATGGAATAATTTCACTAGTTATAAATAAAAGAGAGCCCATAAATAGAAGATATGAAAGCTTGGGCCTTCTTTATTCATAGATTAGCAGCTAAATATGAATAAGAAGAGTGGTATTTTAAAAATATGTTTATAAAACTCTAGTATTATATAATGGGAAGTCATTGTTTAGGACCTACAATATAATCTATTCATAAGTTATAAAAGAGTTAGGAAGCTTAATGATCTTGTAAAAAATAGAGCATTCTGCTTGTTATGTTAAAGTAATGTTTGAGACAATCAGGCAGGAATAAGTATTGTTGGGGCCTTATTTTCCCTTCATAATTGACAACCCGGAGATATGGCTTTATTTTCATGAATGTGAGGATAAAGATCCAACACTTTCAGCATCTTTGTCTTGGTTTTTATTAAGTTTATGTGACTCATGATTCTTATTACTAGGATAAGCACAATCATTTAAAATTTTTTTTTCAATGACTTTCATAACGTAATCAAGACAAAAAGCAATGAAGACAATAGATTTCAGACTTTTGTTAGACACAGAACCCTACTCAAGACTACACCTGGATATTCAGTAAGCAAAATAGATAAAAAAGGAAGCCCTTCTGGTTGAAGAATGACAGGTAGCCTCTTCAAACTTTATGCATCTCTCCAATTAAAAAACCTCTACATTTAAAATAATCAGAATTTGTACCTGTTCTGATATTCAGAAAGAGATGATGATGTTCTAGAAAATAAACTGCCAGCCATTATGATGTTGCACAAATTAATAACATGAAATGTTTATTTATGAGCTGCAGTATGTGAACTTGAAGTCAGTATACACAGAGTTTAAGGAATACAAATTCATAATGCAAAAATTATTAAAAAATGATCATAGAAGCTAATGCTTATTAATTTTTTAGTGCAATAATTATTTAGCAGCCATGAAAATTCCCTTTTCCGGTCTCTAACCCTGGTCACTGTTGAACATTAAAATCCTGATGCTACACTTTCCGTGATAGCCCCCACAGAAATGACAGCATGGCACAGATATTAATCCAAGCCTTCTAGAGAGACATAGGACTCCTATTTCAGGAGACTTTGGCTTGAGGACTCACTGTTGGCCTTGTAGAACATTCTTAGAAGTGCAAAGCAGTGACTCTTCACCCAATTGTCCTTCCTTCTCTCTCCTTTAAGAGGTTTAGATCTGCATTATGGTCTCATGCACTACCTACCTGCCTTCCCTCACAGACTTTTACCCTAATAAACTCTTATAAGTCTAGTCTTGACTTCTGCTTCTTGCAGGACTTAAACTAACAACCTAGTTTGTAGTAAATGTTCTATATCCTCGTTGTATTCTAAAGCAACCAAAATAAATAAGTACCATTATTATCTCAACTTTACATGAGAATGTTTCCGCACTATTTTTTTTTTTTTTAAAGATTTTATTTATTTGACAGAGAGAGATACAGCGAGAGAGGGAACACAAGCAGGGGGAGTGGGAGAGGGAGAAGCAGGCCTCCCGCGGAGCAGGGAGCCCGATGCGGGGCTCGATCCCAGGACCCCGGGATCATGACCTGAGCCGAAGGCAGACGCTTAATGACTGAGCCACCCAGGCGCCCCTTTCCGCACTATTTTTTGCAGGTCATCTTTTCATAATGACCAAGTTCTGCATCTGTGGAATCTCTTGTTAATCTTATCCTTTCTACACTGGTTTAATGCAGAAAGAACCACCCCCCCTTTTTTTTTTCTTTCAACTTTAGTCTATCAATTGCAAAGGATTCTGCATCTGTGTGTTTGTAATCTCACTAAGTTCATATTTCAAAGTTTGTATTAGAATTTTATTCATGAAGCTCTAGTTATCCTGCTCTAACTTTGAGCAAGTACGTGCCAGTGCCAAATCGTAAATAGACTTCTTTTACTTTAGTGTGCTTTCTAAAACATGCCTACAACTGCTGGAAGTTACCTGAAAAGTGGTTTTTCTTTGCATGGCTATTCCCTAGTCTTGTGCATATGCTTGAGTTCTTTACACTGCTAGGGCTTTGTGGAACAGGAATGTATTGTAGGAACCACCATCACATTTGACAGAAAGGAAAGGATTACAATTTAAGCACCACAGATTGTCTGACAGAGCAGAAGTCATTTGCCCTGTCAGATATTAATCTGCCCATTCCTGATTCCACAATCCCTTCATCTTCTCCTATGTTCAATCCTCTGGGCAATAGAACACTCTGATTTGACTGATTAACTTTCTCAGGACTCTCCAAGCACACTACTTTAGCTTTCTATGTACTTAATGTATTATCTCTAAAAAGTAAAGTTTCAATTATTTAATAGTAATTCTATAATTGCTCTTCTAAGAAGAGTTATAGCACTTTCTAGATTATCCATTTCCTACTGATTTCCTTACTAGGTAGCTTCCTGCTGGTTCTTTGAAACTCAAAGTAAACGCTCATGGACCAAACAGATGGGAATGAGGATAGCCTCCGACTTGTCTGATTTCTGTTTGTTCATGCTCACCTGCAGTATAATTTGAGTTGACTAGATAAATACCTTATTTTTAGTATTTTATGGGACATATATTGGGTCTTAATGTTAAAGGAAAATACTTCATGGCACTTGTTAAAGACAGTAAAGAAGATTTTATTTAAGAGGGAGGATCCACTGCAGTGGAACTTTGTAGTAGGTAATAGAGATGAGGCACAATTCCGAATACAACCAGCACGAGTAGAGATTTATAGCCAAGGAGCAAGGTGGGTGTCAGTGAATAGAAAACTACTAAGAGGTAACATCAAGGCTAGGGGAATTCTTGCTATATTTACTGAACAGAATTCTTGCTGAAGGCAGAGTGGGGTAGTTAATTATTGAAGGTGGGGGATGAATAATTTGATGAGATATCTAGGGTAATCAGAGACAGCTGGTGAGGGAATCTTTGTTAACTCAGCAGGATTCTTGATGAAACTGGACTAAGCTGACCAAGGACTGGCCTGGGCTTAGAGAAGAGGGATTCAGAGGAGCCTGCCTCAAGTTTGGTGAAGAAGAGATTCTTTGTCATTTAACTAAATAGAGTCAGTCTATACCTTTATAATATGAGGAGCCTTTTACTCTTGAACAGCCAACAGCTTTTATAATCAACAAACAAGGCACATATAGAAGAATTACAGAGGGAGTAAAATTTGGTCCTAAAACTGTAACTAACCTAACTAATCTTTTTTCTTTTTTCTTTTTTTTTTTTTAATATTGAGAAAAGTAGAAGGCAGAGAAGATATTGAAAATTTGAACAACACATTAGGGGTTATATGCATGTAAATAATATAACTTATCAGTAAAAAAATTAAGACATTTTGGATTACTTTTAAAATTGTTAATTCTTTTTGACAACTTTAGATGTCTAAAAGAATCTTGTTTAGAATCAGCTTCACTTTTTTTTTTAAACCAGGTGATGGGTATTAAGGAGGGCATAGACTCATAACACTGGGTGTTATACGTAACTGATGAATTGTTGAACACTACATCAAAAACTAATGATGTCCTATATGTTGGCTAAAGTCAGGTTCACTTCTAAGACAATACTTAGTATAATAGTACAATCCCCTAGGAAAAGAAAGAAATATCTTGTGTAGTAATTTTTTTAAATTTTTTATATAATACCAAATACTTTGGCAGGCTCATTTCAAAGTCACTTAGCAAATATTAGTTTTTATTTTATTTAAAAGACCCCCAAAATTTCAGTTACGTAATTTTAATTAGCTGTTTGTCTTTTGTGGGAAAAAATTTTTAAAGATTCAAAATGAAATTAAATACTTTATTAAGTAACAAATTTGGAGACATAATAGTGAGGCAGTGATTTATCTCCTAAATGAAGCAGAGAGCCCTGTATGTATTTTTAAAGGTCTTTTAAATCTTATGAGTTAAATCAGCTGTGATTATCTAAGAATCTTAACTGAGATAGAATATATACAATAAATGCTCACCTAGAAAAATTCTAGTAGAATCTAATAGATGAAAAATTATTACAATCATTGGATTTAACTATAGAAGAAAGAAATGACTGAAAATATCTTGAGTCTAGAGAAGAGTAGAATATAAATTTGATCCAAGAACCTAAAAGTGTTGATGCATCTTGAAGACCTAAGAGCACCATATTTCTCTCATTTCTAATAGGCCCTCATTTATCAAATTTTGTGTATTGAACACAATTATGATACTTTTTTTTTAAAGATTTTATTTATTTATTTGACAGAGAGAGAACAAGTAGGCAGAGAGACAGGCAGAGGCAGAGGGAGAAGCAGGCTCCCGCTGAGCAGGGAGCCCGATGTGGGGCTCGATCCCAGGACCCTGGGATAGTAACCTGAGCCGAAGGCAGCGGCTTAACCGACTGAGCCACCCAGGTGCCCCCAATTATGATACATTTTTTAAAAAATTTATATCATAACCAAGTCATAAGAATTATAGTTATTTTGGCACTAATAATTTTCTCTTTTTCCCTAAGAATTATAGAATGAGAATTTTTTGTACTAGGATATTATAGTATATCCTCTCTTAAAATATAAAATAAGCAAATTTTTATATTATTTCTTTAAAAAAAATCAGAAGTTAGAAAAAAAAAACCTCTGAGTTTTTTGAAGTTGGCTTCCCCTTGCTGTTTCCTCAAATGAAAATAAAATAGGTACTCTTTCCCACAGTTAAGCTGTATTTTAAAAACCTGAGTTCCTTTAGTGGAAAAAAAAAAAAAAAACAACAGAAAGAAAACCCTCTGACCTTGGCCGGGTACATAATTATTTTGCAAATGAAGTGGTGGAGTGTGTGACTTTTTTAATGAGACAAAATTTGCATCAAGTTGTAATCTGATTGCTGGTATATACCACTTGAACTTGACCCTTGGGTTAAAGCAGTTTTAGTTAATTTATAAAAACAACACATACCTGTAAGGTTAGCCTGGATATATGATTTACTAATACTATATTATATTTTAAAACTTTCACCTCAGTTTATTCCTTTCTTCTAACTAATGCCCTGGAAACGTTTCTTGAAGGTGATATTTCCATCTTGATTCTCTTTCCAAATTCCAGTTGGAAATATGCCAGGTTTAAATGCCAGTGTAATAGGCGGGAGGATAAAGTAGACTTTAGAATGTATGAGTCTAAAATCAGGACGGTGGTAGAGCTGCATTGCTTGCTGGAAGCTTTAGGGGAGAATCTATTTCCTAGCCTTCTCCAGCTACTAGAGGCCACTTGCACCGTTTGGCCCATGGCTCCATTTCTCCATCCTCACAGCCAGCGACACATCAGTGGAGTCCTTCTCTCATGCCTTCTCTCTAGTTCTTTCTCTTCTGCCTCCCCTTTCCACCTATAAGGACCATATGATTTCACCGGGCCCATCTAGACAAACCAACGTCATCTCTCATC
>NC_138371.1:22007822-22021448 GCF_054177405.1 Leptonychotes weddellii
CCACAGGTGCCAGGGATTGGGATGTGGCTGGCCTTGGAGGACCCTAATTCTGCCTACCACCAAGCTCACTCCTTCCACCTCTCACCCCAAACTTCATGTTTTAACCACAAGGATGGTGAGACTTAGAGCCATTGTTCTAAAGAGCCAGGGTTATAGGAATGGGGATCTATAGGAAACCACAAGTTACCTCTGGAAGATTTCCCAACACGCTCTGCCTCTGTTACCTCCTCACACAGCAGATCTCTAACTCTCCAGCACTCCCAATTTTCTCACTTGAAAACGAGGAGAAGGATGCCTGCCTCTCTGGGCTATTGCGAGGATTAAACGGGCTACGTGTGGACAGTGTGTAGGAAGTCAGGATGATGCATGAGAAAGAGCACACGCTCTGACTTCAGAAGTCTGGGTTCAGTTTTGATTCCCAACACTTACAGACCTGTGTGGTCCCAGCAGAGTAGTTAATCTCCACAAATTCCCTCAAAATCTACATTTCCTCAGCTGTAAAGTGGGGGTATCAATAATACCTATCATAGGGTTGCTGTAAGGATTAAATGAGATAAATTATGCAAAGTGTTTTGGCATACAGTAATTGCTCCATAAGATTCGGTATTATGATTATTATACTAGAATCCCTAATAAATGTAGCTGTTCTTTGTAAAAAAAAAAAAAAGAATGTATGAGTCTGTTTTCCTTCACTCTTTGTGTAATTGATCTCATGTTACATTGTATGAGTTGTTCTCAGTTTTTTCATATGAACATGGAACACCCATTTAAATGTACTTTAATTGGGCGCCTGGGTGGCTCAGTTGGTTAAGCGACTGCCTTCCGCTCAGGTCATGATCCTGGAGTCCTGGGATCGAGTCCCTCATCGGGCTCCCTGCTCGGCAGGGAGTCTGCTTCTCCCTCTGACCCTCACCCCTCTCATGCTCTCTCTTTCATTCTCTCTCTCTCAAATAAATAAATAAAATCTTAAAAAAAATAAAAAAATAAATGTACTTTAATCATTTTAAAATGGAAAATAATTATTTTTATGAACACTCTTCCATGATTGACTAGATAAATCAATACTTAGAGGAGAGGCACATGAGTCAATGTTGATGCAATGCCTAAACAAAAGCCCTGTTGCTTGATTTTATACCTGTCAATGAGTTGTATGGTATGTATAGAAAAGTATTATATATCCTAGTGCTTCTCTCTTTTCTCTGAAGTACATTAATTATTTCACATTTGGAAACATTTAGAGAAAGTTGATAGAACATATAAAGCATTTAATAAATGTTATAACTTAATGTTATAATTTAACATTTAATAAAAGGTCATAATTTTTAACTACTTTTTTTTTTTTTGAGAGAAAGAGAGAGTGTGAGTTGGAGGAGAGGAAGAGGGAGAGAGAATCTTAAGCAGGCTCCATGCTCAGTGCGGAGCCCGACATGGGGCTTGATCTCAGGACACTGAGATCATGACCTGAGCCAAAATCAAGAGTGCAATTCTTAACCAACTGAGCCACCCATGTGCCCTTTACCTACTAGTTGTCATCATACTGTGACATAAAAGATGTTGCTCTATCATATACAGACGACTAAATTAAAGCATCCACCTTGAATTCATGTTGTCCTGTACATAAATATCCTTCATGCCCCACATAACTGTACCAATTGGGATGATTGGAGAATAAACTTGCTGCCACAGTGGGGCTGGGTCTAAGAAAACAGACTCACTCACCTCCAGACACTATGAAAGTTTCATGTCCGCTAGAAAACAGAGTATCTGAAAGGCATGGCAATGAAGGTGGTAAAAAAAAGCAGTGACTGCTGGAGGTCTAATGTGAAGTACTTTAGAGGTTTCTTTGGAGAATAGTACTGGGATAGAGAATCCAGAGGTAGAACACAATTTGCCATCAGTCTGAAGTATGGCTAAAGATTTACCTGATTTGGGATTCAAAATCAGGACAACATAAAGTCTGCTCTGGACAGTTCCAGTTTATGTAAAGTATCCCAGCATAATTATTAGTGGCACACCCTATCATTCTCAACATTCTCTGGTTTGAAATACAAACTATAGTTTCCGGATAAGACTTATGAGTTCAGGTCTTTAGTCCAAGGAAAATGGCAAAACCAGGAAGATTGTCAAAACAGCGATCAAACAAAGGGAACAATTGCAGATCAGAAGTATGTTTGAAAACAGAGCCTTTAAATCAATGCAAAAACAGTTACAAAGCTAATGAACAATATCAGACTTTAAGTAGCAGGGATGGATTGGTGTTGGAACTTTAGGATGTCAGGATTGCTCCTAGGCAGTATTTCTTAAACTCTCTGGTTATTGTAGAAATGCAGGAGGCATTTGGTAAAATGCAGATTCTCAGGCCTCACTCCATCCCTACAGAATGAGACTCTCCTAAGGTGGACATGGAATTAGCATTTTAAATAATCTTCCTGATGATTCATATTCACATTGAAGTATAAGAACTATTGTAATAGAGATGAGAGAGGGGCCAGCAGTTTGAAAGAAACAGGTGCCATCTAAAATTTTGTGAAGGTGGATTGGTTGAATAGAAATTACAAATAAATACATAAAGTTAAAGAATCTGCAAGCTGTCCTTATGAGTCTTGGGTGATTTTAATTTTTGCATTATATTTTTTAAATTGGGCAATAATGTCCTGAATATAATAGAAAGATTATGATAGATCAAGAACAGGATTTATTGGTTAGTCATATCTTGCTGCATAAAAGTTTTCCTAAACAAATGATAAAAAGGGAAAGATGACTTAAAGAAATGGAAATGGAAAAAAAAATGGAAAATTTTCCCAAATGGAAAAAAAAAAAAAAAAGAGTAACCCAAACTATTTGTAGCTCTTCTGAGAGAATTGGACCAGATATGATTTCTTAAAATAGAAGTCTTTATGAAAATTTATTGGAGGGAAAGAGACATAATATACTCAAAATATTTAAGTTACGATATGCTAGATATTAGGCAATACATTTCATAGAAATTGAGGGAATTTGTGTTCAAGTCAGCAATGACACTTCATCCACTTCAACCTTCGTATTCAAAAGGTGTCCACAACCAGCAGTGCTGACTTCTGTTTTTTAGATTCCAACCAAACAAACAAAAACACAGAAACAGACTTATAAATACAAAGAACTAACTGGGGTTGCCAGAGGGGAGGGAGGTGGGGGGATGTACAAAATAGGTGAAGGAGATTAAGAGGTACAAAATTCCAGTTATAAAATAAATAAGCTACGGCATGAAAAATACAGCGAAGGAAATGTAGTCATAATATTGCGATAATGTATGGTGACAAATGGTAACTACACTTATCATGGGAGCATTGTGTAATGTATAGAATTGTCAGATTACTATGCTGTACACCTGAAACTTACATAACATGGTATGTCAACTGTATTTCAATAATAAAAATTAAAAATGAAATGCAGCATCTCCAGTCCCACCTCAGGCCTCCTTGATCAGAACCTATATTTTAATCCTCATGTCATTCATAGGTGCATTAAAGTTTGAGAAGCACAGCTCTACAAGCAGAAGGGTCTGACCTGGCAAAAATTCGCTTGTATTTGGGAAGCCAAATCATAGTGGAAAGTGGAGGGTTAGAATGAGTCTACTAAAATATTATTATTCAGTGATAACATTTTCTTTCAGTCGTGATATGATTCTAAAGTACTTGCAAGAAAATCTGTTATGAAAGCAAAAGTGTCTTGCTGGCAGCTCAGGTAGTTCAGAGGCAGGGTGGTGCCCTCACAGCAGCCTGAAGTCTTGTCTGTGATTTGGGGCTATCAAAGTAAATATTTAGAAATGTACTTCTCTATCATAAATGACATTTTAGTATAGTAAACAAAATTGGATCATTGGCATCAAGTGATCTATACACCAGTATTGGTTCGGAGTGCATTTTGTGTCTGTGAGTTTTCAAGAGCTCATTGGCAGAGTTTTGTTTCTGGAAGAAAAATATGTAACTCACGGGCGCCTGGGTGGCTCAGTTGGTTAAGCGACTGCCTTCGGCTCAGGTCATGATCCTGGAGTCCCGGGATCGAGTCCCTCATCGGGCTCCCTGCTCAGCAGGGAGTCTGCTTCTCTCTCTGACCCTCCCCCCTCTCATGCTCTCTATCTCATTCTCTCTCTCAAATAAATAAATAAAATCTTAAAATATGTAACTCACATAAATGCCATAAGAAAAGACAAAGTAAAAAATCAAGGAGATAGATTTCTTTAAATCTGAAGGGAGATGACATATTTACAAAATTGTCTTTAGTCTGTAATAATGACTTCATATGTTAATGGAAAGAAGACAGATTACATAAATATTGTTAGTTAGAAATCTAGTCAACTCCTCAATTAAAGGGAAGCTGATAGAAAAGAGGTCACAGATAAGTCATAATCACAGTGAACACAAACTAATCAAACATTATAAAACATGGATTTAATATCAGTCTATTGGTTTCAAAATTATGTCCATTATTTCAGCAGGTTAGATCAGCATTTCCCAAAGAGTATTCTGTGGAACCTTAGTGCCTCCCTATGCATTCCCCAACACCCCCAAATGCTAGCTTACAAAGGGTTTGATGGAGCAGAATGTATGGGTAACACTGCATATTTTGCTCCCTTATCATTGAACAAATGTTTATGGGATAACTTATAACCTATTGTATGTTAGGCATTATATATTAAAAGCTATGAGTAGACTTGAATAGGGAGGCCTGCTTAATTTTGCTCAATTCGGGGTTTTTCAAAAGTTAACTGCAGAACTTCTTTTTCATGAAACATCAGTTAAAGCTAGTTCCTAAACATGTTAGGAAAGGAGAACTGGATAACAAAAGGGAAAGTCATGCTCTTGTTCCCTCACTATAGCATGTTCTTCTTTTCACCATTGGGTCTCATGTGGTTACTGTTCTTCATGTTTCACATCTCTAGCTCATATGCACCATGATTTCTCCTAATCCACAGAGTCTGAAGGCTCTGATTACTTTGCCTCCTGAGCAATTCTAAGTAAATCTTTGCTTGTTTATTCCATATTAATCCATTAAATACTACTCCTTATATCTGTTATTGATGAAATCAAACTAAAGTTCATCTTTCATGGTTCTCTTAAAAAAAAAGTTCTTTGTTTCTTTATTTTTATTTCATTCTTCTTGAAGAACTTGACATGGATGCCAAAAAAATAATTTACCCTAATTTTCTTTTTCAATTACAAACCATTAGTTTCTTTATTCCATATTGTATTGGGAATCATATAACACATTCCCTTTGCTCTGGTTATTCAAAACTTCAAATTTTTGTTGAGTGGCAAGTATAATGCCCTTTTCTTTAAAGTTTATGTAGCAATAAACACATATGGTATCCAAAGCTTACTAAAAGACCCAAACAATAGGCATCTTCTAATATGGGTACATTTTTGTGGATTTATAACAATTTTATTATTTTTTATATTTTATAAATTATTTTTTGGTGATGAATAACAAAAATTTAAATTCACTTCCATTGGGGCACCTGGGTTGCTCAGTTAGTTAAGCTTCTGACTCTTGGTTTCATCTCAGGTCATCATCTCAGGGTTGTGGGATCAAGCCCTTTGTCAGGCTTTATGCTCCGCCGAATCTGCTGGAGATTCTCTCTCTCTGCCTCTCCCTCTGCTCCTCCTCTGTTCACGTGCTCGTGCTCTCTCTCTTGCTCTCACTCCCTCTAAAATAAGTAAAATCTTTCCAAAAAATTCACTTGGCAGGGCGCCTGGGTGGCTCAGATGGTTAAGCGTCTGCCTTTGGCTCAGGTCATGATCCCAGGGTCCTGGGATTGAGTCCCGCATCGGGCTCCCTGCTCCTTGGGAGCCTGCTTCTCCCTCTGCCTCTCTCTCTCTCTGTCTCTCATGAATAAATAAATAAAATCTTTAAAAAAAAATTCACTTGGCATAATGTACCAATATACTATTATGGATTAGAAAAGTATGTGTTTTACTGATGTACTTATGCCTCCATTTGTTTTTATCCCACATACAACTTGCATAAGTAAAATTAGTGATCTCTTCCAAAATATATCATTTATAAAAACATATCAATTTTGTATTGTGAAAAGTAATCTTTTGTATTATATGAGTTTTAAATTATTTTAAAGCCCTTCAAATACATAGTTTTATTTATACAATTTTAGGACCTTTGGAAATTCTATATAACCTCCTACTCTATTGATAATGATACTTTAAAAGGGTTACAGACTTATAGCTATCACTATAGACAATATTTAGATTCTATCTTACTGAATGGCTCTAATTCAGGATTCAGAAATATAATGATAAAACTGGTAAGCAATAAGATAAATTAAAAGACAGTATTTTCTTTAAGATACTATTCTACAAGAACTTACCCAAATATAAATCTTGATAAAGTGATCTATTCAGGAACTATTTACTTGCTTAATTATGAAATATGAGCACTGAAATGAATGATTGTCCCCAGACATATTTATAATGTCTCTTTGGAATTGATGTTTTCCCAACCAATAGAGAGTGTTGTCATGAATTAAAATGAGCACTTAAATTACTATATCTGAATCATGTCTAAATAATCTAAATTCATTGGTATGAGATTTGAAATAAATATGAATCTTGAGAGGTAGCATGTTCTATTTATCTATTCTTTAAGTAACATTTATTGAATGTCTATTATATGACATGCACTGAAGAAAATTGAGACATATATAAACAAGACATGGTTTGAGTAAGTCATAGACACAAATAATTACAATGCAATATGACCAGTGCTAAAATAAATGTTATATTAAGTATCATTAGCCATTGCTAAATGGCCAATAAGTACATTTTAAGTAAAAATACTTGTTCCTATAGGAATAGAAATAATGAGATTGATTCATTCATTCATTCAGCATGTAATTACTGAGCACCTACTTTGTGCCAGGCACTGAAAACAGATAAGAAAGCAAAATTTCAGATATGTCTTCTGCCATGGAGTTTGAATTCCAGAGGTATGAAGAAAAATTCCTTGTAAGTAATATGAGTATTAAAGGAATAAGGAGTAATTCAGTAGATAGAGCAAAGTATGGGGGAGAGAAATAGAGAAAGAGAATTAAGAGTGATAAATAATAAAATTGGATTCTAACTTCACCATTATTTTGAGAGAATCTGAAAAGTTAAATCATCCATGAATCTTTTCCTTATGTGCAATTCTGCAGTTAGCAATATTTTAAGGTTTTTAAGAGCTGTGGATGGGAGAGAGTATAGTTTTGGGGATGCTAGTAAACTATTTGAAAAGAAGAGCCTCCCCTATATTAAGCCTCTAATCAAGTTGCTTATACTTTTAATAGACTTGGCAGTGTCACTATCTGAAGAGGAATGTTTCCTTTGGAGCAGTAACACTAATTAATTTACATAACAGGTGCTTTAGCTGAATAATTCAAGGGTGGTTTCTTCTTAGGAATAAGGACTATGAACCGAAGATCAGTGGTTCCAAAATTTCGGTCCACAAACAAGCTACAGCAAAATGGCTAGGGTTTAAAATACAAACAAACAAACAAACCAAATCAAACCAAAACTGTAGAAACACTGATTCCCCATCCTCCAAAATTGGGATTCTGATTCATTAGTTGTATGGGTGGGCCTAGGACACAATTTTTTTTAAAGATTTTATTTATTTATTTGAGAGAGAGAAAATGAGAGAGAGAAAGAGCATGAGTCGGGGGGAGGGGCAGAAGAAGAGGGACAAGCAGATCCCCCACTGAGCAGAGAGCCTGATGCAGGGCTCAGTCCCAAGATCCCAAGATCATGATCTGAGCCGAAGTCAAATACTTAACCGACTGAGCCACCCCAGGCATTTCTTTAAGCTACCCAGAATATGCTGCTGTGTGGACAGACTTTGAAACTATTACTGAAGAATTGGTTATGACCACGCAGATTCAGGAATTTCAGATGGAAAAGGAATGAATAAGATCATTTACTGGGACTCTGAATCTGGTAATCAGAATGCATATCTTTTTTTTTTTTTTTGAAGATTTTATTTATTTATTTGTCAGAGAGGGAGAGCACATGCATACGCACAAGCAGGGGGAGTGGCAGGCAGAGGGAGAAGTAGGCTCCCCGCTGAGCAAGGGGCCTGATGCAGGCTTGATCCCAGAACACTGGGATCGTGACCTGAGTCAAAGGCTGATGCTTAACCGACTGAGCCACCCAGGCCTCCCCAGAATGCTTATCTTAACCAGGGTTTTCCCAGGTATAGCCTGATATGTGGTAAGCACTTAATAATTATTTGTTGAATGAATGAGTGAACTTGGACTATACTGATCTACTAAATGTGTGTGTTTTAACACACAATTTTAACCACCTAAGATTAGTCATTTCTGGGGATTGTTAGCATTTCTTCATCCAAGGAAGCTAGAGTCATGATCTAAGGTTGATCAGTATCCTGTCATATATCAATTTCTTTCTAGACTCATGCCCTTCTCTTTTGTTGCAGAATCTCTGAAAAGGAAAAAAATAATCATCACCCACCTTTCATTGCTTTACATGGCAACTCCAGTGATTTTTGGCAGGGAAAAATCTGATTTTCTTTTGGACCCTACCACAAAGAAACACAAATACACATTCTTTTTACTGACTTTTTTAAACTTTAAATTATTCCTCTAAGTGTCAAGATCAGAAAGACCACCATTCTTTGTAACTGAGTTCCAACACAGAGAAAAAAATGAACTCTTTTCATCCTTCTCTGTATGTATCATGGGAATAATGCCAGAAATCTTGGAAAGGGCCTATCTAAGAATAATAAAATGACAATGAAGGCATTAATAATATTAACTAATTATAGAGTTTTAAAAAACAGGACAGATAAGATAAATTTAGAATAATCTATATTTGGTTTGAAAGAACTAAGGGAGGATGGTGACATGATTTTTGCCTTTAGGCTTAGAGAGGCATATTTTCAGAACAATTTAAATAGTTTTTTCTAAAGAGACAAATTATGCTTACATTTATTAATTTGTCTGGAAAATGCCATAGATAGTTTAATCCTGATTTATATATGGGTGACCTGAGGCAGATTGTGTGGGTTTTCTGGAAACAATCCAGCAGAATATAAAATCATTTGTGCTTAAATATTGGATCGGTATCTGTCATTAAGTTTAAGACTCTGTTATTACTCAAATAAATGCTTACTTATCACCAACTATAGGTAAGTCACTATGCAAAAAATGGCAATAATATATGAAACATTAATTCCTGTCCTCAACAGGTTTGTAATTAACAAAAGGAGAGTTGTATTTAAAAATCTGAATTTCTCTAAGAGCGTTAAGCTCTCATCGGTCATACACACTAATTTGATTTAATTTAGTAAGATTATCTCTAACCAAAATATCTAATGGAAAGAAGCTCTAGATTGGAATCTGTTATTTACTTTAACAGATTGCATCTTTTCCATCTCCCTGGGCTCCAGTTTTGTAATCTAAAAAATAAAGGAGAAGGAATAGGTTTTCACTAAGTTGCTTACTTACTTTAAAAGTTTCTATTACAGCATGTTCATGTTTGTGTGTATACAGTATCGGTTTGCAAGATTCTCTTAACTGGAGAATGCCAGAATTGAGAAATTCCAGGTTCAGTTCATTTACTAACTAGTTGTATGACTGTGGTTGAGTCAATGGAAGTGTTGAACCAGGTGATACATAAGGTCATTTCCAGCTTTAACTAAATAGTCTCAGTGGTTAAAGAGATGGAAAGGCTAGATCATTAGCAAAAGTATATAAGCAAACACATATAAGAAACTGCAAAACTAGGAGTACAAAAATTCTTGCTCTTTCTCTGCTGCAAGGAGAGGAACACACACACACACACACACACACACACACACCTAAATTCTTGCTCTTTCTCTGCTGCAAGGAGAGGAACACACACACACACACACACACACACACACCTTGGACCTGTGAACACCAATCTTAAACATGGTAGTTTCTTAATAAATACTGAAAAAATGGATGAAAAAAACAAGTGCATTTGTGTCTTGAAGTCTGCAGCCAACTTTGGAAGAGGGTGAAAGTCAAAGATTATATTGGCATAGAGGGTTCTGGGATTCTGGAATCAGATCTGAGGGTGTCTTTAGTCATGCAAAACAGCATTTCCCTAAAGACCCCAAAATATTCCAGTCACTATGATCTCAGACATTCTGTCTCCCATAGGTGACTCAAGGATGTTTTAAAGAGTTTTTGTGACATAGCATATTGAAGTGCTTTTTTTTTTTTCTTTCTTTTTTAAAGCTAAGGAGCCTAATCATTGAATCACTGCAAGCAATTCACCAAATATTTGGCCAAGAGAAAGAAAAAACTTTTACTTAGATCACCATATACAATGAGCATATTTTTTATGTTTATTACAAAACTTACTGTGTATGCTTGAAGACAAAGGACTTTAAAATCTCCCTTTAACTTTTAAATGCTTCATATTTCAGAATGACTTGTTAGAAAAAAATAAGTGATCTTAATACAAATGCAGAATGATAAATAACGATGTAACAGTAAGAATCATGGTATATAAACCTTTGCTTTTTGACCTGGGATATTTTATGGACATATTTCTTCACCAGTAATTGTCTTAAAATGCATGCAAACAACTACTTTGGATACTAAAAGCTTCCTAATTTGGGGCCCACAGTCCCTCAATTACATTATCATGATAAAAACCCAGCAAGTTACTACCCTGGCTGTTTGGGCCTCCAGTTCTCTTCTCCTCTATCAAAGGCTTTATCGGAGAGCCCTATTTGTCACTTTGTTTGAGATGTGTAGGCAGAACACTTCATCTGGAATGTCTTATTTGTTGCCAAATAATTAGGCCCATAAGGTCATTGATAAACAACTTTATTTGGAAAAAAATAGGGAAAACTGTTTCTGTGTGTTTGTTAATCCCCCACAGAAATGTGTGCTTTTAGTTAGGGATGATACTTCATTTCACACCTTTATCTCTGTGCTGCATTTTAACTAAGTTTTGGTAACATGGCTTTTGCAATTACAGTCTCTCCTAAGCTGCTAGTCAGAAAACTTTAATACACAGGCATGATAAATTTTAAAAACACATTTACTGCTAACTCTCTGATAAACTTAGCAACAAAGAAGCAGCTGGTACTTTATTGCTTACAACTTCCTATGTATTTCCCCAAAGTTCCAGCTAAACAAGAATACATTTATGTTTTATTTTTTTCTAATTAAGTACAAAAGAAAAACAGAGTCAGGAATTGATGAGTTTCAGATTTAAAGCATTTCTGTTGTAATTGTCAGGCAATCAATTAACCAATTTCTGAAGGATTTAATCTCGGTTTTACTGTTATGTTTCTCATTTCCTTCAGTTTTATCCTTCTAAGTGGAAGGCCTTTTTTATTTCTTTTTCACTTTTCAGAGAGAGAATTCATTCACTGTAGGGATGAGCCAGACAAATACACTTTCAATATAGTCTGCATGAGAATGTTTTCCAGATTTAAAATCTCCAAATCTTTTTTTTATGGACTATCCCTAGATTTATACACTCTATCAGGAATTACTACAGTTTAAGGGCTCAAAGGGATTAGACAGAAGAAAGTGTATTAAGAATGATTAACATGTATCCTAAAAATGAGTGAAGTTTCTAACATGAAATACATATGCATTAATTATTCGTTATTTACTTTCAGTAATTTTGGAACTACATTATGCTAAGGACTGCAAACATTATTATTATTTATTCTAAAAGTCAGGGCCTAAGATAGGCTTTTGGGGTGCTAGTAAGATTTTGCTTCATGTCTTGAGTAGTGGTTACATGGATGTGGTCACTTTGTGTTTATTCATTAAGCTGTATAACTCTAACTTGTGTACTTTTCTCTCTGAAGGTTATACCACAACTTCCAGGGCTTGGGGAGTGGTAAATTCCTGGGCTGTGGCAATGTTAGGGTCTGGACATCTCCTCAAATTGTCCAAGATCATCTTTCTGATATTTAGTAAAAATGAATGCAATATTTCCCATCCCTTTACACACAAATAACCAATATTACTTTTAGAAAACCTGATATGAACATTCTCTGCTGTTGTGCTTTAATGAAGAATTCTCATCTTCTCATAACAAGAAAGTACGGTTAGTACTAAGATCCTAGTTATAGAATTTGGATAAATGTAAACAACATCCAACTTTTTTAAATTTATGTCTTATAAAATTAGTTGTATTCTGGCATTCATTAATTTACCAAAAACATATAGAATCCCTATTATGTTGCAGATACTATTCTGTGAATGCAGTAAGATAATGAATCAAGCAAAAGAAAAATAACCAACTCTGCCCTTAAGCTGTTCTAGGTTTTGTTATTATACTGATATTAAACACAATGATTGAGTTTAATAATCAAGCTTTATATACACTAGATGTTTTGAGATTGGAGGCCTGACAGACTAGTCGTGCTTGGTTCAGTCTGTGATATCATCACCAACAAATTATATCTGAGCTGAGACTTCAGGGATGAGTAAAGAAATGTATTATTTGATATTATAGGAAGTTCAGAGTAATGCAGATTATTGTCCACAGTTTTGATAGTGTTACCTATCATTCACAATGTTGACTTCAAAACTTAGTTTTGGTCATCTTTGTGATTATAAGCTGCTTAAAAGAATTATGACAGCATGCTTCCTTTTCCATGTCCAACAGGAGATGGGGAAAAAAAGTCACAATTCATTAGTTCACGAAGAGTATAATATACTTAGGAGAATCATATGGGTTGATGGATACTTGAACATTTCAGGATTCTGTGAGAAAGGTAGAAGAAGGAAGGTGTGAGGAGTGTGAAGGGTTGGCTTCTGACCAGTCAACAACTTCTATCACAATGGAGTTCTTAAATATGGCCATCAATGAATGGGCTCCAGGGAGGCCATGGTTTCCTGAAATTATGTTAACATTTTTATCTGTGCATATATTCATTTTTCTGGGGAAAGGGACCAAATCTTTTAACATATTTTCAATGTGCTATATGACTAACAAATTGAAAATCAATGCTTTAAAAAATGGGATTGAGAATAATCATAATATTCTCTTGTAACATTTTTACCTTATGAACATATTATTTTGTGCTAATAATGTTTTTGGTAGGCTGGCGGTACCTACATTATTCTCATCAGCATCATCACCACTATCGTGCTATATTATTTTCAGAGGGGCAGTAAGTTTCCCAAGGCCACACAGTTGATGACACCACTGGGTTTGTTAGGAATTATCACTCGCTATTGAAAGATTTTTCTTTACTGTTTGCCACATAGAGAGTAGAGAAAGAATAAACAACAATCTCAACCCATTTCCCATATTACCTTTCCTAATTCAATGTTTTTTTGAAAGATATGACAAAGTTCTTAAAATAGTCTTTGCTTTAAATCTTGGATAAAAATCAGAATTAGATAAATAGTTTTTTTTCATTTTTTTATTATGTTAATCACCATACATTACATCATTAGTTTTTGATGTTCCATGATTCATTATTTGCATATAACACCCAGCGCTCCATTCAATACATGCCCTCTTTAATACCCATCACCAGGCTAACCCATCCCCCCACCCCCTTCCCCTCTAGAACCCTCAGTTTGTTTCTCAGAGTCCATAGTCTCTCATGGTTCGTCTCCCCCTCCGA
>NC_138371.1:22021548-22049993 GCF_054177405.1 Leptonychotes weddellii
TAAAAACATAGTACATGAATCTATATATAATCATTTAGTTTAAAAAAGAGCCTTTCGGTGGTGGAATGATTAAAATGCAATGATGAAAGTATCTAAGCAGTTTTCTAATATGGAAATATGTGGAAAGCAATCCTTAAATTTGTGTTCATTGGATAAGTATTTCCAGACTATAAAGGATTACTCTATCTCAAGTAGAAAAATCAGAATTGTTTATTTTAAATGTGAGTTAACAATCCAATTTTTATTCCATCAAGCAATCAGCTCCCTATTTTTTTTAAAGTACTGATTTCAAGATTGATATTATTTCTTTTTTTCAGCTAGACATAATAACATTTAACAGAGATATTAGCAAGCAGCTAGTTCTGCTTACCATATGTATATAAAGTGATATGCTATTCTGGTGCTACATGTCCAAGTGTTTGTACTGAATGCTTCCATAATGTCAATAATGATCCACTATTCAAAATTAGATGTAGCCCCAATTTCTCAAATGCTTGAGTGATCATTTTCTTTAGTAATTGAGTTCCTCATAGAATTCCACTGCTCTGATTACTCGCTCAGTAATCTAAGCATATTAATTTGAAAAGCTGCATAAGCGTGTGGCCAGGAAAATGGCAGTGAAGTAATTGCAAGGAAATCTTTTACAACAGACTTATTTTCAACTAATAAACTCTTCCCTGATGGTTAAACAGCATGCAATGAATGTGATATGAGTTCTAAAATGTATGTGTTTTAAAATGTCTGTTGAGATAGTTGAAGATTAGATATTCAAGAAGACAATCACTTAAAAAATGTTTTTAAAATAGTGTGTGTGTTTCTTTTCAGCTTATTAGGAGGTCTGGATTTTAAGAGAAAGGGCAGTAATTTGTTGAGTGTCCACCAAGTGCCCCAAATTATGCTAGATACCTTTCCTCTGTTGTCACAGGTAACCCTCACATCAACATTGCATAAAATATTTTACTGTCTCTGTTACACAGATAATGAAAAAGGAACCCAAATTGGTGATGTTACTTGCCCAAAGTTGTAAGTCTAGACCTCAGGTCAGTTCTATCTGATTCTAAACCAATCCATTCTTTGGTTTCTGCCTCATCATAAAAGATTAGCTGTACTTAATTCTAGGGCTATATTCCAGCATTTTAAAATTGATTAGTTTATTTATTTATAAAATTTTTTATTGAAATATAATTGACATATAATATACCCTGTTAGTTTCAGGTGTAAATCATGGTGATTTGATATTTATATATATTATGAAATGATCCCCATGGTAAGTCTAGTGACCATCTGTCACCAAAGTTATTACAATATTATTGACTATATCCCCTATGCTATACATTACAGCCCCATGACTTATTTATTTTATAACTGGGAGTTTGTATTTCTTACTCCCCTTCACCTATTTCATCTGCCTGCCCCACCCCAAACCCCTACCCCTTCTGGTAATTGACAGTTTCCTGTGTATATGAATCTATTTCTATTTTGTTTGTTTTGTTTTTTAGATTCCATATAAATGAAATCATATGGTTTTTGTCTTTCTCTGACTTATTTCACTTAGCATAATACCCTCTAGGTCCATCCATGTTGTCACAAATGTCAAAGTTTTACCTTTTTTTTTTTTTTAAGTAGGTTCCATGCCCATCATGGAACCCAATGCAGGGCTTGACCTCACAACCCTGAGATAAAGACCTGAGCTGAGATCAAGAGTCAGACGCTTAACTGACTGAGCCACCCAGGCACCCCAAGGTTTTATCCTTTTTAATGGCTGAATAATATTCCTCTGTGTGTGTGTGCATACACACCACTTTATCTAGGGATAAGCACTTCCATATCTTGACTATTGTAAATAGTGTCGCAAGGAGCACAGGGGTACATATCTCTTTGAATTGGTATTTTTGTTTTCTTCAGATAGATACCCAGAAGTGGAATTGCTGGATTTTATGGTATTCTATTTCTAATTTTTTGAGGAACATCCATACTGTTTTCCATTGTGGCTGCACCAATTCCAGCATTTTACATAAACGTGTAAGAGCTCAAGTTTCAAAGTTCAGAATTAGATAATGACTCCTGAGAGGAGAGGAGGATTATAAATGTTGTATCTATTCTGTGTAATCTATAAACATGCATTATACTCCTAAATCACATTATCCTCTATTAGTTAGATGGTTCTTCTTAAACTGTCAGTCACAACAAGGCAGAACTCTGTATGTGTATCTATTTTTATAACAAGTACAGTTTATTGACTATTAGCTCTTAGGAGGAATGAGGAAGAATGCATTTTTTTGGTTGGTTTTCCATAAATGATACAAGCAAGACTTCTAATTCACTGTGAATATTCTAAGAGTATTTCTAATGCCTTATTGTGCTTGAAAAATTCTGAAGTTTAAGCCCAACTGTTAGCAAGAACACAGATATTATTGTTGTTTTTATTTTAAATTCTGACCCTAAAGGCGGTTTACTACCTTAAATTTCATTAGATTCTGATTAAGTGAAGCCCTTGTCAACTTCTGTGGAAACAAATTTATTTGGTAGGCATTTGCTTTACTTTATTTCCTTAGAGAATCTATAGTCCCTCAGTTTATTAACTTAGTTGCTCTTTAACTACCTTAAGCATAAGGCCTTAATATGTCAAATTATACAATAGTAAAACATAAAAGTTGAAAGCCTGGGGCGCCTGAGTGGCTCAGTCGTTAAGCATCTGCCTTCGGTTCAGGTCGTGATCCCAGGGTCCTGGGATTGAGCCCAGTGTCTGGCTCCCTGCTCCGCAGGAAGCCTCCTTCTCCCTCTCCCACTCCCCCTGCTTGTGTTCCCTCTCTCGCTGTGTCTCTGTCAAATAAATAAATAAAATCTTAAAAAAAAAAAAGTTGAAACGCTGTGATAAAATAGCACACGTATATAGTATTAATAAAAGAGCACGTTTATAGTAGCCCACAGACTATGAAATGTAGGTTACCACATTGGTCTATACTGCTATTCTAATGATCTCATATTAAAATTCTATAATGAAGTTTTTGATTTAGTTTCTGGTAACAGGACCTATTGCTTTTCATACCTGGGTTTAAAAAATAAACATATAAATAAAATATAAACAAAATGATTTGCTCAGGTTTTATTTTGTTGTGTTTTGTTACTCAGGAAGGTTTTGGAATCAAGTAATAATAATATATTGCACTTTACAATTTTCAAGTCACTTTATAATAATCATTTGATTCTCACAACAGCACAGCGATGTTATTATGTAGGGCAGGTAATCATCATCCTCCTGTGGCTAAAAAGGAAATTGGCCCCGGGGCTGGCAAAGGTTGGGGAAAAATAGGGTAGAGCCTAAGAATGTGACTTCTTTCCTTGTCATTACCCCAGTTTTCTGTGTCTGCAAGTGTTTGTCTCCCTGATAGCACCCTCAAGCCTTTTTCCTTATCCTCCATCCCAGTGACTCCCACCCTTTCTGCTCCTCAAGCTCCTGGGACTTAGGACAAAATAGCCTGAATCTTGTTTTCTCTGACATGTAGACACATTTTTCCTTTAGTCCTTTCAGTGCAAAAATCCTACAGTTAAAATGATTTTACTTTTTCCTTGCCTCTAGAGCTCTAAAAATGGAAGAAGTGGTGAGAGACTGGAGAATCAGAGTACATATTCTCTAAATGCCTTATTTCTTATTTGTTCACTATTACTAAGAGGGAAAAAAAAAAAAAAGTCTGAACTTGAAACTGTATTTCATTCCCCTGAGACAGTAGGTAAGGGATTTGGTAGGCTAATTCCTGGCATCCCCAGAAAAGAAGAAAAAAAAAAAAAAAGGAAAGGAAATAGGTGACTTGGGAAATCTGTCAGGCAGATTTACCCAATCAGGAGATACCAGCCTTTCTTTATCCCACATACCTGAATCCTCATCCTTAACTGTCCCTTGTCACTTCAGTTTATAACTCCATCACTTCCACTTGTTCACAACAGCACACCTCATTTTTAGGATGCAGAAACAGCTGCTTTGGGGCTATGTTGGAGGAAAATCCCACTGTACCTGTCTGAAGGGATAGTGAGGATGTTGGAATTCCTAAACAGATCTTGAAAAGGTGAGAGAGAATACATTGTGTTTCTGGCCCCTACCTATGCAACTCCAAATGAATTTATCCTGGTGATGTAGTTGTTTAGCACTCCCACAGACAAGTATGTGTTGCATGTTGTAGCTTGAGAAAAGGGCTGGCATTGTTTACATAAAGAGATAAATTCTAACTTACTGTTTATTGATTTGGGAATCAGTCTTTGGGGGGAAAATCAGGAGGCATATTACTTGAGAACAACATAGGTATTTGAGCTTCAGTCTTTTTTTTTTTTTAAAGATTTTATTTATTTATTTGACAGAGACACAGCAAGAGAGGGAACACAAGCAGGCGGAGTGGGAGAGGGAGAAGCAGGCTTCCCACTGAGCAGGAAGCCCGATGTGGGGCTTGATCCCAGGACCCTGGGATCATGACCTGAGCCGAAGGCAGACGCTTAACGCCTGAGCCACCCAGGCGCCCCTTGAGCTTCAGTCTTAATCAAAAACTGAAAAGTGTTGGATAAAATGTACTTATATGCTTCACATTTAAGTTTCACAGCTTCTTGTGACAAGTAATATGCCCCTTATACAAAGTTGTTCTTCCACTGGCCTTGCTATATTCAGTTATAGCTAGATTTGAGTTTTTTTTTTTTTTTTTAAAGATTTTATTTATTTGAGAGAGAGAGAATGAGAGAGAGAGAGAGAGAGCATGAGAGGGGGGAGGGTCAGAGGGAGAAGCAAACTCCCCGCCGAGCAGAGAGCCCGATGTGGGACTCGATCCTGGGACTCCGGGATCATGACCTGAGCCGAAGGCAGTCACTTAACCAACTGAGCCACCCAGGCGCCCCGCTAGATTTGAGTTTTTATGTGGATGTGAACGTTTGGGTTTGCTACAGAAAGTTCATTAAGAAAGGTTGCATTTAAAACTTGCTTGGAAATTATGAGAAAACTGGGCAAGTACTTGTTTTAAAACAAACAAATGTAAACACAGAACAAAAAGGAAAAAAAAAGTAACCCCCAATACAAAAAATAACAATGGCAATGATAGCAAAATAAGCCAGAACAAAGGAAACCTAGGTAAGGTGAATTAAAGGGCTGGGTCATGTTTAAAATGGAGATACTTGAAGAGGGGAGGGCTCTTGTTCACTATTATTAATCATTTGAAGGCTCTGAGTATGATAAATGAAATAGACCTATTTTGTTTGGCAAAGCAAAAGTAAAAACAACAGGTAGAAATTATTGCAGGTTGATACATTTTTAACCCTAAAAAGAGGAAGAAATTTCTAGTCCTTAGCTTGGTCCCACAAAATAAACTACCTGTATTGGTAGTTAGTTCAATACTTGTATTGGAGGTGACATAGATCACAGTGATGTAGCTAGGATCGTTGAACTTGGATCATAAGTCTGAAATGTCTATGATCCCATGACTCTGATACAAAGAGAACATTGAAGAATTTTTTTTTTTTAATTTTATTTATTTATTCATGAGAGACAGAGAGAGAGAGAGAGAGGCAGAGGGAGAAGCAGGCTCCCAAGAAGCAGGGAGCCCGATGCGTGACTCGATCCCAGGACCCTGAGATCATGACCTGAGCCGAAGGCAGACGCTTAACCATCTGAGCCACCCAGGCGCCCTTTTTTTTTTTTTTTTAAGAGAACATTGAAGAATTACACACATTAGTTTCCTTGGCATGCTTAGCCATGACATGTGGCAAAATGCCATCAACTAACAAAGCTATGCGAATCTTTTCTTCAGCTTCCTTCTTCTCCATTCTACACTATAGTAGGTAAGAGGGCCAGTAGTTTCAGCTTCCAGAGAGAAATATCCTGGTGAGCCCTACATGATTAAAAAAAAAAAAAAAGTATTTTAAACAGAATCTTAGAAAACATGTTTCTGTTCAGTAGATTTACTTATTATAATATAATAGCAGTCTACTTTGGGTTTAAGGCAACTCTTTTCAACTCTAGTCAAATAAGTCAACTTCAGTTTTCCCACAAACCAAAAAACAACTATTGTCTTGTTCCCACCTGTCAAAATGTCTTAGGTGAAATCAAATTTGCAAGGAAGATACCTTGTTACATTTTTGTTGTTGTTGTTGTTCTTTCTGATTTATCTTTTTTCTTTCTCTTTCTATGGAGACTAACCCAATTTATTTCTCACAACATTTATTTTGAGAAAAGAAATAACTAATTTACAATAATCCCTTGGAGGAGGAAAGAAATCAAATGCATAAAAAAATAGACCAGGAAGAAGTTCTTTCCTCATTATGCTATTTTGTGTTCCTAATTTTGCAAAACAAGCAAATGAAAGAAAGGTCTGATTACAACAGTAATTATATCAGAGAAATTTAAATGCCCTAAATTTAGAAATACAAACTAAACTAAGCATGTGTGGCTGGTAGACTATGTATTGAACTCTCAAATATAAAGACTTTTTATTATGCAGACCTGTATTTGAGCGCTGCCTGTACCATTTACTAGCTGTGTGATACTGGGCAATTTATGTAATCCTTCTGAACCTCAGTTTACTGAATTTGTAAACTAGGAATCATAAAAATACCTACTTCATAAGATTTTATGATAATGCAAATGAAACACTTAGCCTAGGGCTAACTGAGTCTGGTGTAAGCATTCACTGAAAGTTTGTGATTATTTTAATTAACTTGAGGGAAGATTAACCCTATAGCTTTACTGGGATATCTCCTTTTTGGAGAGCTCCTCATGTGTAGATTTTGAAAGATAAGCAGTGAGCATTATTTAAAGTGATACTGTGGTTTTTATATTTGCTAAAGCTCTCTTTCATGAGTTACTTTATGCAAGGATTTTTTTCCCTTGTAGAGAGGTATAAGGGTAGATTAAAGAGGATAAATTGAAAAGGATGCTTGAAAAGCCTTTTAAATATTTTTGATTCCTGTTCAACTGGAAATTTTAAAGGGAAGTAGAGCCGAGCAGGGCAGTGGATATAGTCATCAATAAATGACAGACACTATTGAATGTAGAGTAAATATGTGGATCTTGGGTGAGTGGAAGACTAAACCTCTCTGAGGAGCAATACACATTTTAAGAATGTGTGCTTTCATGTCCACAATAGCCAAACTATGGAAAGAGCCAAACTATGGAAAGAGCCAAGGTGTCCATCGACAGATAAATGGATAAGGAAGATGTGGTATATATATACAATGGAATATTATGCAGCCATCAAAAGGAATGAAATCTTGCCATTAGCAGTGATGTGGATGGAACTGGAGAGTATTATGCTGAGCAAAATAAGTCAATCAGAGAAAGGCATGTATCATATGATCTCACTGATATGCAGAATTCTTAATCTCAGGAAACAAACTGAGGGTTCCTGGAGTGGTGGGGGGTGAGAGGGATGGGTGGCTGGGTGATAGACATTGGGAAGGGTATGTGCTATGGGAGCACTGTGAATTGTGTAAGACTGTTGAATCACTGACCTGTACCTCTGAAACAAATAATACATTATATGTTAAAAAAAAAGAAGAAGAAGAAGATAGCAGGAAGGGAAAAATGAAGGGGGGTTGAATCAGAGGGGGAGACGAACCATGTGAGATTATGGACTCTGAGAAACAAACTGAGGGTTCTAGAGGGGAAGGGGGTGGGGGGATGGGTTAGCCTGGTGATGAGTATTAAAGAGGGCACATACTGAATGGAGCACTGGGTATAATATGCAAACAATGAATCATGGAACACTACATCAAAAACTAATGATGTAATGTATGGTGATTAACATAATAATAAAAAATGTGTGCTTTCTTTTTAGAGTTGTGATTCAGTCATTATTTCAATTCAAAATTTGAAATTAAATTTTTTTTGCTTCAAACAGGATTGTTGATGATCTGAGGAAATATAATTCCATGTAGCATAGGGAAGCAAAAAGATAAAGCGGATTTACTAGAAGTATACAGGAAATGGAAAACATTTGTTTCATGGCAGAGGATGTTAGAGTAAGAACAAGAGGTTCTAGTCATAACCTTATGACCTATCTGTATGCTTTGGGGCATGAATTTATCCTTTTAGATCTTAATTCCCTCATCTGTAAAACATGAGACTGGACTAGATACTCTCTAAAAGTTCTTTTCATTTATAAACACCCATGATCCTAAGAATTCTATGAAATTATATTTTTTTAAGGCTAACCACATATTTTACCCATATACTATGATACAAAAATCACTGATTTCTCAATCACAAAGATATTTTACTCTGCTACTTGATAGGAAGGAAGATTCCGAAAAGAAAATAATGAGATCGAGGCATTTCTAATAGTTTTTTTAACTTATATTTTTGACTATGTAGAGTTGTTGATTGAGGAAAAAGCTTAATGGAAACAATGTAAGAAAATGAAACAGTTTGTTATTTTTGTGTATTAAAATACTTATAAAATGTGAATAGGAACATAGAAAAAACTTGCTCAGGCACTTAATAATTACTTTTAAGAAAATGGAAAATGTATTAGCTCCAGAATTTTGCAAATATTGAATAAAGAACATGTTACAAATGGTTAAGGGAACAAAAACACTCTAGATTTTAACCTAGTTATCTTCAGTATAGTTATTCCCAAATAAGTCCCTCAAGCTTGTAGCTAAGTCAAACAGACTAATGATAAAATAGCATTTATTTATACAACTGTAATAAACAAGTAATTTAAAAAAACAGCTTTATTGAGATCTAATTCTCATACCACAAATGCATCCACTTAAAGTGTACACTTCAGTGTTTTTTAGTATATGCACATGGTTGTGCCACCATCTCAAGCAAGTGTTTTTTAACCACTTAGAAGTCCTCCCATTTTTAGGAAGATGCTTGCTCAGCTACTTACATTCCAAACAAGCAATTTCACTCAGCATTTTATTGACAAACCACTTTTATCAGAATGCCGGGGGCTATCTGGGTGCAATTCCGTGAAAGAGTGATTTTGAACTTACACTGCATCATTCAGGATTCCAAAGTAAATTCACCTGAAAGCTTATTTAGTGTGAATGAGAGTTGCCATGCTGCTTGATGAATGCGAAGCTGAAGGAGATTGATGATATAAAAGAGGTGGGGGGCTTCAGATGGACATGCCGCAAGGGCATAGCTATCACATTTGATTAAAGACTGCTTTGGGGGTTAGATGCTCTGTGATGCTAGATTATTAAGCAATTCCCACCTCCCCAAAGGACATAGGCAATTCTATAGATTCTCTTTTGGACATCCTTATAGTGTGTGTGTGTGTGTGTGTGAGAGAGAGAGAGAGAGAGAGAGAGCGCATCATTCTACTGTAGGTAACAAAAAAATCATCAAAAAAGTTCCTCTTATTTATGAAGATACTATTAGGAGAAAAATAATAAAAGGTACACAGGAAAGAAGAGGATTCGTGATAGTTTCTTCAAAGAATAATTGCTATTTGAAGTGATGGGTTTGTCATTCATGCTTCTAGTTAGGGGCTCACATATTTTCTTAGAGTTTTTTATTTTTTTTAATTTATACTGATAACAGTTAATATTTGGCTTCTTCCTTGTCTAATATTTGGAGATGTATTTAATAAAAGATTAAGATGTATGTCATGATGCAACTGCTCTCTGATAATTCTGAGTGACTGTAAGTTTATATTTAGCTCCGTATTGTATATGTGTCCTCTGGTGAATTCAGTTATTGCCTTTAGAAAATAATTGGTTCTTTGTAGTGTCAGGAAATTTGTTTTATTGTATAATATGTTTCTCTCCCTTGACATCAAAATTCAAAAAAAGAAAAGCTATATATCAGCAAAATGCCTAAATTCTGACCATTGTATTTTGTACTAAGGAAAGCTAAGTATTCCTTTGTGTGTGAACTGGCAAAGAGGCACAGACCATTTGGAAAATCAAAACAACTGTGTTTTCCACCCAGGCATGGGAGAATGTTTGCATAACTTGGGAAAAGTTACAGAAACTGTGACTCTACTGTCAGACTCTTTAAAGCTCTTTTGTGATAGTATTTATTTTACCAACATAGAATCAGTATCAAATCAAAGCTATGTGTTGCTATATAGCTATTTTTAAGTATTTTTTAAAGAATTTAATAGAAATAATATATTTATATGTGTGATAAATGTGTGTCTGTATCGATCCGTGTGTAGGTGGGCATATGTGTATTTTATCTAGAATTTTTTTTAAGAGCCATCTATTGAGTTCTCATTCTTGAATTGCTAATCTTTCTAAGACTTATATAATTAAGAGAAATTGAATCTCTAATCTAGATATTCAAAATGATGTATGACTTTTTCATTGTTATTTCTTAGGTTATTTCATCCTAAGATGAATGTGCAAATAGAGAAAGTCAGAGGGGCATAGTATATATATTGTAATCTAATATATATATTAGATTCTTGTAGTCTTACGTGTAACAGTAGTAAAGTAGGATCAGATATTAAAGGCAGAACTAAAAGGCTTGTAATTAATAAGCATTCTCAACAATCCTTCACTACAGTTCTCAGAACTTATTTATTTTGGTTTATAATGTATAATATGTAATATGTTAATGCTCAAAGCTTCTGTTTCTTCATGACTTGAATAATCTCAAAGTATATAAAGGTACCTCAAGTTATAACCAGCCTCTTTTTAAATTTTTAAATTTTTTTCTACCAGCCTCTCTTTTTAAAGAAAAAATAAATTAGCTTAAGTTCTCCCCCAAGTTTAGGATTGTTAATTAATTCAGCCTCATTCCATTATACAATTAAAATTGAAACTCATGGTCTCTACATCTGCCAACAATGAAATGCAATGAACAAAATAATGTTGATGATGATTTAAAATGACTTGCCCATAGTAAAACAGCAAATGGAAGGGAAAAGGCTCTTTCTGGGTAAGAGACTTGAATGGAGATCAAAATTAAGCAGTTGGATCAAATATATTTTCATTCTTTTTTTTTTTTTTAAAGATTTGTTTATCTATTTGACAGAGAGAGACACAGCAAGAGAGAGAACACAAGCAGGGGGAGTGGGAGAGGGAGAAGCAGGCCCCCCGCCGAGCAGGGAGCCCAGTGCGGGGCTCGATCCCAGGACCCTGGGACCATGACCTGAGCTGAAGGCAGACGCTCAACAACTGAGCCACCCAGGAGCCCCTATATTTTCATTCTTAATTTACACTTTTAATTTCTTTCTTAGTGACTTAAGTAGTAAGTAGGTTTACATACTAATTAGTTGTTTATACTAAGTATCTTTCGGAAGGTTTTTTTTTTTAACTTTTTCATTTTAATTCCAGTACAGTTAACATACAGTGTTATATTAGTTTCAGGTGTACAATATAGTGATGCAACAATTCTTTATATTACTCAGTGCTCATTATGATACACTCTTAATTCTCCTCTCCTATTTTACCCATAGCCCTAACCATGTCCCCTCTGGTAACTATCAGTTCTCTATAGTTAAGAGTCTATTTTGTTTTTCTTCTTTAAAAATTTATTTATTTATTTTTGGGGTGGTGGGAGGGGCTAAGGGAGAGGAAGAGAGAAAATCCCAACCAGACCCCACTGAGCGCAGAGCCCAATGGGGCTCCATTTTACAACCCTGGGATCATGACCTGAGCTGAAATCAAGAGTCCATCCCTTAACTGACTGAACCATGCAGGCACCCGAGTCCATTTCTTTTTTTTTTTTTTTAATTTTATTTATTTATTTGAGAGAGAGAGCACATGAGAGGGGGGAGGGTCAGAGGGAGAAGCAGACTCCCTGCCGAGCAGGGAGCCTGATGCGGGACTCGATCCCGGGACTCCAGGATCATGACCTGAGCCGAAGGCAGTCGCTTAACCAACTGAGCCACCCAGGCGCCCCCGAGTCCATTTCTTAAAAAAAAAAAAAAAAAGTCTGTTTCTTGATTCTCTCTTTTTTCCTTTGCTCATTTGTTCTGTTTCTTAAATTTCACATGTGAGTGAAATTATATGGTATTTGTCTTTCTCTGACTTAGTTCACTTAACATTATACTCTAACTACATCCATTTTGTTGAAAATGGCAAGATTTCATTCTTTTTTATGGCCATTATGTATATATATATCACATCTTTATCTATTCATCTATAGATGTACATGTGGGCTACTTCCATAATTTGGCTGTTGTAAATAATGCTGCAATAAACATAGGGTACATGTATCCCTTTGAATTAGTGTTTTTGTATTTTTAGGGTAAATACCCAGTAATGGAATTACTGGATTGTAGGGTAGTTCTATTTTTAAATTTTTGAGGAATCTGCGTACTATTTTCCACAGTGGCTGCACCAGTTTGCATTCCAACAACAGTGTTTGAGGGTTCCTTTTTCTTCACATCCTTGCTAACACTTATTATTTCTTTTGTTTTTGAGTTTAGTTATTCTGACAGGTGTGAGATAATACCTCATTGTAGTCTTGATTTGTATTTCCCTGGTGATGTATGATGTTGAGCATGTTTTCATGTGTCTGTTGGCCATCTGTATGTCTTCTTTGGAGAAATGTCCATTTCCTTGGCGTAATTTTTAATTGGATTATTTGTTTTTTGAGTTGTATGAATTCTTTATATATTTTGGATACTAACACTTTATCAGATACATCATTTGCAAATATCGCATTCAGTAGGTTGCCTTTTAGTTTTGTTGTTTCCTCCACTGTGCAGAAGTTTTTTTTTATTTTGATGTAGTCCCAACAGTTTATTTTTGCTTTTATTTTCCTTGCTTCAGGAGACATATTTAGAAAAATGTTGCTATGGCCAATGTCAAAGAAATGACTGCCTGTGTTCTTCTCTAGGATTTTTATAGTTTCAGGTCTCACATTTAGGTCTTTCATTCATTTTGAATTTATTTTTGTGTATGGTGTAAGTAAGTGGTCCAGGTTCATTCTTTTGCTTGTAGCTGTCCAGTTTTCCCAACACCATTGTCAAAGAGACTGTCTTTTTCCCATTGCATATTCTTTCCTCCTGTATTGAAGTTAATTGACCATATAATTGTGGGCTTATTTCTGGGTTTTCTATTCTGTTCCATTGATCTAGGTGTTTATTTTTGTGCCAGTACCATACTGTTTTGATTACAACAGCTTTTTAATATAACTTGACATCTGGAATTGTGATGCCTCCAGCTTTTTACTTTTTCAAGATTGCTTTAATTATTCCAGGTCTTTTGTGGTTCTATACAAATTTTAGGATTGTCCTAGTTCTGTGAAAAATGCTGTTGGTATTTTGATTGCATTAAATCTGTAGATTGTTTTGGATAACATGGATATTTTAGCAATATTTGTTTTTCCCGTCCATGAGCACAGAATATTTTTCCATTTCTTTGTGTCATCTTCAATTTCTTTCATTAGTGTTTTATAGTTTTCAAAGTACAGGTCTTTCACCTCTTTGGTTAGGTTTATTCCTGGGTATCTTATTATTTTTGGTGGAGCTGTAAATGGGATTGTTTTCTTAACTTCTCTTTCTGCCACATCATTATTAGTGTATAGAAATGCAATAGATTTCTGTACATTGATTTTGTACCCTGAAACTCTACTGAATTCATTTATCAGTTCTTGTAGTTCTTTGGTGGAGTCTTGAGGGTTTTCTATTTTTAGTATCATATCATCTGCAAATAGTGAAAGTTTTACTTCTTCCTTACCAATTTGGATGTCTTTCTTTCTTTCTTTTTTTCCTCCCCTGTTTGATGTGGCTAGGACTTTCAATACTATGTTGAATAAAAATGGTGAGGGTGGACATTGTTGTCTTGTTCTCTTTCAGAAGTTTTAAAAGTTGACCTTTCTTGAAAGTAGATCACCAAAATATGGTTATTTTAATATTCATTTTGTCCCTTTCTACACTGCTAAATAGAATAAAAAAATTGATAATATATAAGTAAACTTTCAAAATAACCATAATAATCTGTTTTAACTGTTTATTTTTTTATATAATACCACAAACTTTGTTCTAAGTCTCTTGGGTACATTTCGGGATGCTGTAACTCACCAAAGCTGGGTGTTTAAAGAAAGAGCCCTTGAAAATGTGTTCAAAAAATGTGCTGGAAAGAATCATAGAAACTAACCAAATTGAAGCAAAGTTAGACAAAGACAGATTGAAAAGCTTTTTATTCTTATGAAACCTGAGTATAATATTTCAACTCAATGCTGTTCAAAACATTCTTGGCAAAATAATCTAAGTTAAGTTTGAAAATAATTTGATGCATACTTTCATAATTCAATGTTTTAGTAAATTCAGTATTTTAAGAAAATACCTAATTTAGCCAACTCAAAGTGTGATTTCACTTTTTTAAGAAACAGGGCCCTGTATTCTTTTATTTATTTATTTATTTATTTATTTATTTATTTATTTGAGACAGAGAGAACAAGAGAGAGAGAGCACATGAGAGGGGGGAGGGTCAGAGGGAGAAGCAGGTTCCCTTCTGAGCAGGGAGCCCGATGTGGGACTCGATCCCGGGACTCCAGGATCATGACCTGAGCCAAAGGCAGTCGCTTAACCAACTGAGCCACCCAGGCGCCCCAGGGCCCTGTATTCTTAAAACTAATTTAATTATATTTTTCACTGTTAAGGTAGGTTATCTGGAAGTGGATTTGGAAGTTGTAAATAGTTTAAATTGAGGTGGACGGAGATAGTCACAAATGGAAATTGATTCATGCTGAAAAGTGCCTCAAGAACTTTGAGATTCTATCCTACTTAAATAGGATAGAATTATTTAGGACCTTGATGATTTAGTAAAAGAGATTGAACAATAGTTAATGAAATTTATAAATGGGTCCCAAATTGGTAGATGTTACCAGAGTTTATTAAGAATAAAGAAAAACAAATTTTAAAGGTCACGAAGAAAGATAATGTGAAAATCCCTTAAAGGAATAATCCTAGAAAACAAAACTAAATTCTGATATTTAGGGATGTTGGTAAAAGCGCCATACTAAGCAATTTCATGATATTCATAAAATGACACATTAATTATGCTTTTACACCACAGATGGGATAGAAGAATACAGCATTTAATCACATTCTGATTTATTATTTTAAATTGAGGCATTTTAATACCAAAATGTATGTATTCCATGGTGTCAATAAAATGAAGTAGTTAACAAAAAAGAAAGAAAGAAAAGAAAAGAAAAAGATAGTGAGCTTAGGTGTATTTATTCACCTAAGTGGTGGAACACTTGGGATATTCTGAGGTATATGAAATATATGACAATCAAATTATACAAGGAAAAAAACTAAGTGTCACAAAATGAGTCCCAGGGGCAGAATTTATTAATTTCTCAAAAGTTAGTTGTGAGAGGGGCGCCTGGGTGGCTCAGTCGTTAAGCGTCTGCTTTCGGCTCAGGTCATGATCCCAGGGTCCTGGGATCGAGCCCCGCATCGGGCTCCCTGCTCAGTGGGAAGTCTGCTTCTCCCTCTCCCACTCCTGCTGCTTATGTTCTCTCTCTCACTGTGTCTCTCTCTGTCAAATAAATAAATAAAATCTTTAAAAAAAAAAGTTAGTTGTGAGAGCTCTAGTTTGATATTCATTTGCCATATTTGATATCAGGGGACAGTTTATATTTTTAAACTTAACTGAGATCAGTTTTGTAAAGTATGTTTTGAAAAGCATTGAATTGAAAATATACTCAGGCTCATATGAATAAAAAGTTTTCAAACTATCTTTGTCTATTCTTCCTTCAATTTGGTTGATTTTTATGGATTTTTTTCCCACCACATTTTCTTTTTTTTGGGAAAGGTTTTCCAGGACTCTCTTCAAACCTTTGGTGAGTAATAGCATTCCAAAGTGTATGCCAAGAGGTTTAGATCAAAGTTTGCGGTATTATCTAAAAAAAGAGATATTACAGTGCTCTAGTCTGGAATGTTTATCAGTTCTTTCCAGTTTTTAAATTGTGTTAGTAATAACATTTAAATATCAACTAAAGAAAAAATATGTCATAGACTGGTTTGTAAATGGAACACTTTGGTACATAAAATTGATCAAAATAGTTGGTGTCCAATAGAGATATATTTCTTTGATATATTTTCATCAATTTCTAAATTGTCTAGATTGTTTAATGTTTCTACCAAATGAAAAGACATTTATTCAAATATGTCCAGTATTCTTTACTGTACTTTGAATATTGAAGAAAGTCATTAACTAATTTTTATTAACAAATATTTTTGTAGTTATGAAACTCAATATTTGCTAAAGCTCAGAATAAGTTTCAAAAGCCTGTTTATTGAATTTATGAAATTTCACAATTGAAATGACTTTAGTAATGTTTCTTTATAAACTTTTTATTGTTTAGTTTCTGCTTTGGCTTCTGTTGTGTTCCATTTCAGTTGATTAGAGGATGGTTTAAAAATGTGATAGACGTAATGTGTTTTGTTCAGTTGTTGGAATTATCTATATCCATGCAATTGTCAGAAAAATCTTTGCTCCTGCATTGAGCTGGAATGAATGATAAAAAAGTGGTGTTCTCTTCATCGTTAGAAACAATCTGCTGCCTAAGATTTAATTAGTAGATAAAAAAAGGAGGAGGAAGGTGGAAGAGAAAGAGAAAGAATAACAGAAACAAAGGAAGAAAAGAGAAAAAAGAGGGGAAAAGGGGGAAGGAAAGGGAGAAAGAAGAAAGCAGTTTAGGGTTTTCTACTCATTTTAGAGCTGTTCAGTTTAACATAGTCACAGATATTTCTGCTGTTTGCAATCTTAATGAATCACTTCAATACAAAAGAAGAGACAAGAACCTATTTCTGTATATATCTGAGTTCTGTCTCCCCTTTCTATCTCACCTCTCTATCTCAACAACATATATATCTTACATACTTAAAAATAGTTAATTTAGAATAGATTTACTCTTAATGTGATAATTTCATCTTATATAATTTAGAGAGGGCACCTGCCAATAAACGTATCAGTAATTTTTTTCCAACAAATATTTAATGAGCACCAACTTAATACATTTGTGGACAAAACAGATATTCTTATTTCATAGAGTTTATAATATCATAGGGAGACAGATAATAAATTCACGGACAAATAGATGCATAATTTCTAATTCAGTAAATCTTGGAAATTTTACCACCAAAACTCCTACTAAATAAAAGGAATGATTCAAGGATATATGGCAGCAAAACAAGAATCGCTTCATATAATATTTGAGAAGACAGGCAAGTTCGAATTCCCCTGTTTCACAAAACGAACAGGGTCTTTTTCTGTTTCAGGTTACTCTAATACAGTCCGTTGAAGGGCAAGGGATCTAGGGAGATTCCTCTCAGTCCTCCCAACCCACCATCATCGCTTAAGATCTGAAATAAAAATTCTGGGAAAGACTTCAGGACTCTGTGCCTATGCAGGAAGGATCTTCACTTTCTTTAGAGTCCAACCAGGTGGTTTTACCTCAAGACAAAATACTGATAAAGGAAGAGAAGAGTTGAACTGTTTCCAGAGTTGGACTGAACGTCTTTAAGTCATGATCTTGACAATTGCTCCAGGGCATCTTCTGTCTTTCTGTATTTGTTTACCAGACCCCAAATTTATGAGTCTTTCGATTTGCTCTTATCTTCCCAATAGATTTCTCTGGTGTGTGTTTTAGCATGGATGTGGATGTGGCTTTCTCTGCATTTGTCATTTTTGTCCCATCTAATGCTTTCCACTAAGGAATTCCTCATTGTTTCTGCTCAACTGATAGAATCCTTTTTGTTTCCAAATTTGTTATGGATACATTTCTTTAAAAACTGTCTCATTTGTGGTTTTAAAAAGATTTAGACTTGAGGAAAGATGGATGCATGTGATCAGTTCAGTTTATTGATATGATAGGCACCCTCTCTCCTTCTTTTCTAAGAACTTCATACTTGTTTGTACAAACAGACCTGAGAGTATGTTTAAGTAGAGACACAAAAACAAAATCATTCTATTTTGTGGCTGTATTAGGTGCTTATCATTTTGGTACCTGTAGTTTTTCTTAATTGGCTATGAAGGGGATATTGCACTGCTCAGGGGAAGCAGATGGATTTAGACCACTCATTGTGGAAGAGGAGACTTCAAAATTTTTAATACAGAGAAGACCATAGTCTGAAAGTTGATGTTTAAAGCAACAAATTCATTTTGTCTTTGCAAATAAAAATGACAGTGGTAAAGGTAAAGAGGTTTGAGATTCATAGTTATCTTGGACATTTGCTAGAGAGCCTACTCTTTTCTAAAATGCAATAATGTGATGAGTTATTTAAAAATTGAGGATAGGTAGCATTAACAGTGGGTGACATTCTACTTCATCCTTCCGTATCTACTTCTTTTCTCTATCCTGTTCTTCACCTCCTTTGCTTTACTCTTATTTTATTATCTCATTCTCTACTTTTTTTTCTATTTCCCCATTCTTTTTTTCTTTATTCTGCCAGTAGTATCTCCCCCGTCTTGGAACTAAAAATTTGATGACCCCATCTCTAATCTAAACTATTAATTTGAAAAATTCATTTAACAAATATTTATTGGATTTCCACTATGTGTCCAGTAGTATCCTAGACCATATAGATAGAGAGGTGTGTACAAAGTAAAATCCTAGCTTCAAAGAATCTTACATTCTCTACACCTATCCTGATACTATAGCTAGCACACGTAACTGTTGAGCACTTGAAATGTGGCTAGTCCAAATTGAGATGCGTTTTAGGTGTAACAACACACCAGATTTAAAAGACTTAGTAAAAAGAAAATAATATAAAATTTCTAATAATTTTATACTGATTACATGTTTCTACATAATATTTTGGATGTATTGGGCTAAATAAATATATTATTTAAATTAATTTCACCTGGCTTTTTTGTGTGTGCGTTTGTTTTACTTTTTAATTGTGGCTGCTAGAAAATTTAAATTGCCTGTGTTGCTCATTTTATATTTCTCTTGGGCAATGCTGCTCTCTAATCTGAATAATTAATACATATCTACTGATTTGCATGGTAAAAAATGAACCATTTAATTTCTTTTTTGAAAATGTGTTTTTCACTGAATTTTTCTCCCATTTTTTGTTTCATTTGCAGGAAACTTCAAAACTCTTTTTTTTTTTTTTTTTTTCTGAGAGAGAGAAACTCAAACACAGAGGCATTAGATGATTTGCCTAAGATTATTTAGGGAATTGATGTAAGACATAATAAATAAATTGAAACCTTATGGCTTTCAAACACATGTCTACGTATAAAAAGCCAGAAGGAGTAACAAATGTTGGTTGTATGAAAAATAAAAACAAATATTCATTTATGATTTTAGAGAACTAACATAGGTTAATTAGGTGAATGTTTTAGCCTCTTTCCTCAAACTCTTCCACAAAGGCAGGCTGAATATTGCTTTTGTCAGTCTCTCTGCTGATGCCACTAACTGGCATAGATGTGATGTCCTGAACAATAGACTGTAATTAACAGTGTTCAACGTGATGCTATTTGAATAAATGAAAATGCAAATTGAAAAGATATTAAAATAGTGCCAGTATTAATAACTGTGGTTATAACAGGGAGAATGGTGAATTTTAATTTTAGATGTGATGAAATGATTAAAAACAAATATAGTAGTCCCTGTATGAGACTTTAAGATGACAAACTGACATTTAACTGAGGAGAAGTCTATTATAGAAATCAGTTTGCTGATGATAAAATCTTCTGAAGTTAAATATACTATGTAAGTTTTTAGATTTCTCACTTTTCATCATTAATAACAATGAAACTCATAATTTTATTCTGAAAAATGAAGATTTGAAGGTCTCTGATGTTTTGAAAAAATACTCTCAAAGCTTATAATGGCATTGGAAGTTGTGACACAGATTGCAATAAAGATGAATCGCAAATAAAGTAATCTGAAGTGCCTTTTGTTACTCTTTGGTTATTGGATTAGTTAACTCATCTTAAATTATTATTTCTACTTAAAAGTACATCTCAAAAGTACAGATGGCAACTAGACTTATCATGGGGATAATTTCATAATATATAAAATATATAAAATTAAACCACTGTGATATACACCAGACATTAATAGGATATTGTATGTCATTTATACTCTGATTCAAAAAAAAACCTCTCAAGGTGAATAAATATTTAATTGAAATTAGAAACAAACAAAAAGAGTATTCATTCTCTCCCTATGCCAGGGCATGATAACAAATTTATTGAGTGCCTGCTATGTACCAGTCACGGTGCTAGATACTTTTATAAACATCTCATTCTAGTCTTTTAAGTTTAATGATAATCTCACAAAGTAATTGTTATTGTCTATCTGAAAGGTGAAAAAGAACTAACACTGAGACTGTCTTATTTGTCTTTGCTAAATATCTAGGCAAATATTTATTTCATAATGTGTTCAATAAATAATTACTAAATAAATATACTAATGAATATATTATACATTTCTTAAGTATTTTATCTTCTATGTGTTTCCACTTTTTTAGATGACTAGAACATCAGAACAGACTAACAATGGTGATAATTATATATTTCCTTTGATCATGTAAATAATAAAGTTCTCAAATCAGTGGGCATTTAGTTTTCAGGGGATTTATTTTTAAATTTTTAATTTTTTTGTTTTTGATTTTTTTTTCAAAATTTTATTTAAATTCTAGTTAGTTAACATATAATCTATTATTGGTTTCAGGAACAGAATTTAGTGTTTCATCACTTACATCTAACACCTAGTGCTCATCTTAACAAGTGTCCACCTTACTATCCATCACCTATTTAGCCTATCCCCCATCCACCTTCCTCCACCAACCCTGTTTGTTCTCATCATTAAGAGTCTCACGGTTTGCTTCTCTCTCTCTTTTTTTCTTCCCATATGTTCATCTGTTTTGTTTCTTAAATTCCACATATGAGTGAAATCATATGATATTTGTCTTTCTCTGACTTATTTCACGTATTATAATACACTCTAGCTCCATCCATGCCATTGCAAATGGCAAGATTTCAATCTTTTTTTATGGCTGAGTAATATGTCTGTGTGTGTGTGTGTGTGTGTGTGTGTATGTGTATGTATACACACCACATCTTCTTTATCCATTCATCAGTTGATGGGCATTTGGGCTCTTTCCATAGTTGGGTTATTGTTGATAAAGCTTCTATAAACATTGGGATGTATGTATCCCTTCAAATCTGTATTTCTGTATCCTTTGAATAAATACCTAGTAGTTCAATTGCTGGGTCATAGGGTATTTCTATTTTTAACTTTTTGAGGAAACTCCATACTGTTCTCCAGAGTGGCTGTACCAGCTTGCATTCCACCAACAGTGTAAGGGGGTTCCAGGGGGTTTTATTTTAAGTGGGTCATAGTTTTGGGATTTTTTTGTTTGTTTGTTTTCCCCCTCCTCATTTCTTCATATACTGTTGCTGTATTTTCAAATTTGAATTTACACAATGGTTAAGTGAGTCCCTTCTAGTTTAATATTCTGTGATGCTTGTTGTAAGTTTGGTAGACCAGAGTATCCTCCCTCAGATTGAATATGTTAAATTGAAAAATACCTCAGTTAGATTACTTGTTCTCTGCTGGGGAGATTTATACCCAATATTGGGTTATAGACCCAAATCCTGCAAAAAAATATTTCCTTTAAGTATCTCTTCTAGTACAGTTTCCTCACATGAAATTTTCTTTGACTACCAAAATGATGATCCTCTAGCTTAGCAGAAATATAGAACTGTAAATCTGTTGAACATTGTTCAACTCATTTAATCAACTTTACCCTCAAGGAAATACATGCCGGAGTTTCATGACCCAATATTCTATATGGAAACTGGCAGGTATCAGACTCACAGCTTTATTTCTACTCTTCACTGCTAACCTTTATCTCTTTAATTGAGGAGAGGAGAAAGTTGAGGGGAAGATATTTTATCAGTATATATTGATCAGCCTTTGATATTTTAGACAGAAGATGTCTAGGGGTCAAACTATATGACTTCAAAATACCTTCTGGTATTTTAATGCTTCTTCAGAGTCTTTTATAGAAATATCATTTGGAGAATGAAAGTAGGTAGGAATGAGATGTTTGATAGAGAAAATGCCAACTCTAAATGTTATAAAAAAAACTGTTTCCTCAGACTCATTCATTTATAACTAGTGTCTAAAATATGATAGAGTTTTAGATATTCAGGATCTTTGATCTCCTCTGCAATGTATGAATGAATAAATGAGAAAAGGAAATTTCTCTGGAATGCTTTATAACTATCTTATTACTTATGAGACTAATTCTAGATATACTGTAATTTGGCTAGTAAAATTCAGAAAGAGGAGTTCCATATGAATAACAGATTTAATTAACATTTAATGCCTATTATTTGCCAGAGAGTAAGCTTATGTTTTTCAATTATTGTCATTTATGTCAAAATCCAGAGAGTAAGCTTATGTTTTTCAATTATTGTCATTTATGTCAAAATCAACAACCAAGTATTTTTATTAAGCAGTTCTCATCTGGACCCATTCATCTCTGCATCAGTTATTCTACAGAAATTGTGGGGGATATATATACACACTGTGGGTGGGATAAAGGTAGAAAAAGTAGCAACTGCTTTTCCAAAAATTCAAAACAGTGTTATCTCTTTCTTAGTTATGATACATAGTTTGGGGACTTTAATCTTTTATGTCTTTGGACATTTGAGAACATGTAAGCTATTGTTCAAAAGTCTTAAACCGTCTATATTCCTCCAGAACACTTTGAATCAAGGTATGATTGGTGGCCTCTTTTGGGGCAAGGGAATAAGTTGAGTGTTTTTATTTTAAAAGAAAATATTAACTTTGCCTCATATCACCTGCTACTTGAAGCAAATATATAAAATCCCTATATTTTAGACACTAACCTGTGACTTCAATCTCATGTTATGTATATGAGAGCAAAATATCCCACAGATTGTTATTTGAAAGGACCAGTCCTAGAGACATACTAAGCATTTACTCAACCCTTAATTTTGTATGCTTCTCATTTAGATAAATGATCAGAGAGCAACAAACTTGATCTATATTACTTAAAATCCCTCCTGAAATGCCATTCAGTATAGCAATTTAACATTGTATTCTTGGTAGAGATAAGACAAGCTAAATGGTAATTATTTCTGCATACTTTTTTTTTATAATTGGTATTGAATAGATTTTATTATGTAATTCAAAGTACTATTGTAAAATAGTTGCAAAGAATTCGCTTTAGAAAGTTTGTTTCTGCCAATAATCAGCATGATTTATTTTTTTAGTAAGGCAGTGGCAGCTTTGAACCTCTTAGTTTTTCCCTTTTTTGCCTGGAGTTCTAAGAGCTAATATTTGTATTTAGTCAGAGAAGCTGCCCTGCTCTAGTTGAACTATATGTTCTCCTCATCTTTTCTTTTCTTATTAAAATAATAGAGATTTTAGAACTAATGGGAACCTGGGAGGTCATGTGATCCACCTCCTTGGTTAGCAAAAGGGGAAAGTGAGAGTTTGGGAGATTAAATGATGGAGCCAAGAACACACAGGTAATAAGTAATAAATTATTACTTCCATAATAAATTGGAACATAGGATTTCTGGCTTCAAGTTTGATACACATTTTTATTGCCAAGTCTGTTCTCTTATTTTAATGATTCAATGATATTTAGGTCTTTCATCTTAAACCATCTCTAGTGGTTTTTAAAAATATTTGGGAGTGGGGTGCCTGGGTGGCTCAGTTGTTAAGTGTCTGCGCTCAGGTCATGATCCCAGAGTCCTGGGATCGAGCCCCACATCGGGCTCCCTGCTCTGCGGGAAGCCTGCTTCTCCCTCTCCCACTCCCCCTGCTTGTGTTCCCTCTCTCGCTGTGTCTCTCTCTGTCAAATAAATAAATAAAATATTTTTAAAAAAATTGGGGAGTAATAAATTGTGGAAACCCAAATATTTTTTAGTCAATTGAAAATGTCATCCAGAAATCTGTACCATTAGACCATATTTATATTTACAGAAGACATAAAGAATTTTAATTGCATTTTAATCATTTTTCTAAGTCAAATCATAATTATTAAATAAGTAAATTTGTAAGCAAGTATTCATAATAAATTTTCCAAAAGTGATAGAAGAAATGCATTTAAACTTTAAGAATTAAAATTGGGGCGTTATTTTAAAAATATGACCACACTGACTATTAGGATATAAATTTATTCAGAAACTGGACTGCTTTTACCAGTCAGGCAAGTTAGGACATGGAGTTTAATAAATATTGAATAAAATAAGGAAGAAATGTGGATTTGATGAAGTTTGCTGGCAATTAGAGCAATTTATTTCACTATTAACATGACAAGCTCTAAATGGAAATCAGCTATGAATGAAAATGCAATTTTATTGCCTGGTATTCCCAATGCCATGTAATTAAATAAAGAAATGGGGTGGAGGGGCAAAGGGGAGTCCAAGCCTGACCGTTCAGGCAAGGCCACCATCCATCATGCACGAGCTTGCTGCCGTCACAGTGCTGAGATGGGGTTTATTTGTGTTTGTATATACTCAGAGTTTTAGTTACAGTTTTTTTCCTATTTGAAATATTGTATCTCAAGTGGAAGGAATACAATAGACTTGCTGAATTAAAAATGGAAGTACATTAAATGGTATATTTTGGGGGGGGTGCAAATATGAGAGAGTTTTTACTTCTTAATATGAAAATCAAACATGAGCAGAATGCTACTCCATATTATCTACTATTGCACATAAATATGAATTTTATGCATTATATTTTTAAAGCACTGAGTTGGAATGCTGTGTGTGTGTATGAATAAATACACACTCACAACTTATCTATGTATAATAAGAAGCCAAGGTAAATATTTCATGTTTAACATATTTACTTATACAAATACCAGGAGGTTCAACTGAGGTGTTTTAGGATGTCTAAAGAAGACACAGGCTATTTAAAATATATAGATATAGTTTTGTTTTGTTTTTTTTTTTTTTCAGAAAACCATTATGACTTTTGAATATGTCTCTTTTTAAAATTCATTAAGTATGTGAACTTCTGTTAACAGATACATTTCTCTTAATGTTCAGGGATATAATTAGGAATATAATCTACAATTAGGTAAATATTTAGTTGCTTATATTTTATTTTTGTTTAGTTTCTAAATTATTTTATAAGGTGTTGGCATATATTCATCTGTGGGACTATTTTAATCAATAAAAATCAGCAAATTAGGTCATAATATTTTATATTTAAGTTTTTAATATTGTAAGGCATACTGAAAGTGTTTCAAAATATTAAAAGTTTATTGGCTTTTTCTTTACATTTGTCTCATCATAGCTTCCTTTGCCAAAGAAAATGTATGGCTATATTATGAACGTAAAGAATAATGTCAACTATACTGTAGGTAGTAAAAGGAGAATTAAAAAGTTATGGAGTGCATTTTTCTATGTAATCTTGGCCAATTGAATATTATTAATTGTTAGAAAAATATTAATAAAGAGAAAATGAAAAAAACATGAAAAATATTAAATGAGATGATTTATAGAAAGTATTTGACAAAGTGTCTTGCTCAGAATAAGCGGTCACAACATAGCATATATTAATATTGATAATGGGATACTATTTGGTTTTTCTTTTTTTTTTTTTTTTTTTTTTGGTATAAGCTCTCTAAAAAGAGTAATGCCTTAGGAAACAGGTTTTGTTTTATTAAGTGTACCGCAATGAAAAAGGCTTAATTGTTACTGTATCCAGTTTCAAAGGAAAAGAGAAGGGATTAGCTATTATAAAATAAACATGTTAATTTGGCATTCATAAGTTGGGCATTCATAAAACTGAATATATATATGTATATATTCCTTTTATATGTGAAGAAAACATTTAAATGCCTTATTAGTGTTTTAATGTTGTTTATATTTTTTTCTCTTTCTTGCCTTAATTATATGTGTGTATACATCTTTATACATGAATACTAACATATACATAACACAATACTAAATGAAGTTAAATAAGTTAGAATTTTCATAGTATGTGATCTTTTTCTGATTACATAAAAATGAGGTGTTTGTCAGATTGCTTATTTTTCATTATGTACTGCAATGATCCTATCACATAAACTATTGTAGTGATTTTTTTTTCTATGTTGAAGATGTTCTAAAGAACTTCAGCTTAGAAAAGCTAGGAGGGCTCAAATTCTTGAATTATAAGCCTGGAAATGTCATAATGTAGAAAATGGCGATGTGAATTTTCCTTCAACTTTCTACTGCAGTGGCATCATTATTTCAAGGAAAGATTCTGGTCCATTTCTAATTTATATCTAGTATAAAGAACCAAAAGTTCATTGATGTTTTAGGGGTGCCTGGGTGGCTCAGTTGTTAAGCATCTGCCTTCGGCTCAGGTCAAGGTCCCAGGGTCCTGGGATCGAGCCCCGCATCGGGCTCCCTGCTTGGCAGAGAGCCTGCTTCTTCCTCTCCCACTCCCCCTGCTTGTGTTCCCTCTCTCACTGTGTATCTCTCTGTCAAATAAATAAATAAAATCTTTAAAAAAAAAAGTTCATTGATGTTTTATCAGTGATTTAGTACATTATGTGCAGTTTTTGTGGGGCTGGCTCAGGGATATATTTGGACACCTGGGTGAATGGTAGAACTATGTCTCTGGATATACTGGATATGTTTTCTTTAGATTACAGTGAGTACTCTGCCTGACTAGCCCAAACATGGACCTAACTTTTCTAGATGTGTACTGACTTTAGCATGTGGAGGAAATTTTCCTCAGGGTACCCAACAAAGAAAATTCAAAATATTTTTGTTACTAGTTTACTAGAAAAATGTTTCCAGATTCATGAATTGGTTGAAGCATCAGGAAATTGGGAGAGAATTAGGTTTACCGACTTTACATGATTGGTTCTAAAGCCAGAATGTAAATTGTTAAACAACCCCACCACTACCATGAACTGTACAGAAAACTTAATTACCCCTTCCAGATTCTTCCCTTCCTTTAAATGTTTATTGTGAGTGTTCCTTGTATCAGTACTGTATTTTCTGCTGGGAATGTAATGAATAAGATGAATCTCTGCCATCAAGAAACTTAAAATCTTATATGGAGATAAATATATGTAAGTAAATGAATGCAATAACATGGAATAGGTACTATGCTAGAAAGCTTTAGGGGTCCCAACTTAGCCACAAGGAATGAATAATCTTCTTAGGGCTTAGGTTCATAGAAGGGATTCAGAGTATGTATATTTAAAATGAGACTTGAAGTATCAGTAGATTTAATGCAGGATGAGCTTTTCCAAGATGAGTCAAGGCCATAGATGTTTGAAATAGCATGGTAAATTTGGGGAGCTGAAAATAATTATTAATGCTGGAGTGTGCAGGACTCTGGGCTTTAGCCTGGTTTCTAAAAAGAAATGAGGCTAAGGATGAGCTGTGGGGAAGAACATGCCCAGTTCTCTCACTTGAGGCTGGGTGGATGTTGATGCCATTTATAATGCTAAGAAATGTAGGAGGAGGAACAGATTTGAAGAGAAAAGGTAAAGATTCAATTTTGAACATGTAGTTCCAGTTACCTTTGGAATATAAGGTGGAGATACTGTATAATCATGTCTGGAGCTCAGAGGAAATGTTGAGACTGAAAATACAGATTTTAGTATTGTCCACTTACAGATGGAAGGATGGAATTCTGGAAATCCACAAGAAAACCCTGGAAGAGGGGCAACTGGGTGGCTCAGTCAATTAAGCATCCAACTCCTGATTTCATCTCAGGTCACGATCTCAGGGTCATGAGATTGAGCACTGGCAGGGTCTGGCTCTGTGCTGAGTGTGGAGAATGCTTAAGATTCTCTCTCCTCTTTCCTCTGCCCCACCCACTCCCTCTCATTCTCTCTTAAAAAAAAAAAAAAGGAGAAAAGAATACACTGGAAGAATGAAAATGAAATTCAAGGACAGAAATTTGGGGCCCAAACATTTGAAGGGTGGGCAGAGGAAAACAGTCTGGAAAGAAGGCCAAGAAAGAACAATTGGAGTTACAAATTTTTTTGTCAAATAATTCAAGGAAAAGAGTGATTCTGAAAGCAAGAAGTGGAAGAGTACATGCATATTGGCTTTGGAGGCAGTTGGTGCCAGTAAGGTAAACTTGAGCGGAGTGAGAGAGCAGAAATCCATGGGGATATAAGAATAGGGGAGGGCAGCCGAGATCATGCATATAGATTATTGTCAATATATATATATATTGTCTATATATAACATTGTCTATGAAGGAAGGATATAGAAACTGAGAATGTTCACTTGAGGAGAGGGATTCAATATTAAATTGGTTTTGTTTGTTTTTGTTGTTTCTATTGGAAAAATATGAGCATGCTAGTAAGGATATAGGAGATACAGCTATAAGAGAAGTTTTGAAAACTGGAGAGAGAGGGTAGACCTATGGTGTGAGGTATTTTTGATCCTTAAAGAGATGGCAGGGGATGGGTTAAAAAATGTAAGAGGAAGAATTAGCTTTGAACTGGAAAAGGTCCTTTTCACTATGACTGGGTAGAGAAAGGTGAGTACAGGCATTAAAAGTTAACCGAGTAAAAAAGAGA